>NC_141765.1:56577264-56887264 GCF_982258835.1 Parasteatoda tepidariorum
TTTGCAATAACAGGACCCTATTTGCACAAATTCATAAAAGCAGGCCCCTGGTTGAAAGAATGTGAGTAATTTTTTCACATTTTGACAAAAACCGGACCTTTCACAAAATGTCTGGACAGACCCCTAATTACGTAATCCTAAATTATGCTCTCATAATCTATTTTCATTTTGATATTTTAAAATTTTCTTTTCAGTATTTGAAACTTCATGGCTTATTCTAGGTTTGTCTGAATTCACTTTTTCTGCACTTTAAACTTTAAATCACCTATAAAAGTGAAAGTGAATTTGCGACGAAAAGTTTCTCTCGTGATATGGCCTTCTTAACAAATGCCCATTGCATTAAGTCACTCTGACATAACCTATCACTGAGTTTTTTTTAATTTTCTGTTATATAATTCACATGTAAATGTTGCCTAAAAAACCTTAATACTACACACCTTAATACTACAAAATTGTGAAAAAATGAAGCTAAAATGATGAAATTTCAGCTAGTTGAAGAAATGCTGATTTTTATAACAAAGAGAAAACCAAGAAAACTTATATCGATTCTTTGTATTCACATGTTGAATATTTCCTTGGCCTGATAAACCACCTTTTACTGATCATTTTTTTTCTCAAATCCAAACATGACATCATGTCCTGACTTTCTCGCATTTATAAGGAAATAATTTTCAAGGAAGTATGACTAGTCAGGACTATTGTTTTTTTGAAAGGTCAACCACTTCTAAGAGGTCTTCAAGGTCTAGGCCTTCTTAAAATGATCTCACTTATTCCAACTCAAAATGCATATTCAATGAAACATATTAAGAGAACAGATATACTTAGATGCTAGCAAGCAAGTTATTCTTGCAGTATGTGTGGGAAGAAAATGTAAGATACCGTCTTCTGATGATTGTATTTTCTTTAGGTCTATAAATGCTCATCTTTGTAGCTATTCTCTTCGTATTTCACGAATGTGACCTCTTTTGTAATATTCAGGAACGCGTTTTCTTACATCAGAACAATAAACGAGTTTTTTAAAGAATCTAGTAACAAGAACTAGATCGCATAACCTATTGTTTGAAGTGATCTCTTTCTATGATTTTATACTTTATGTTTAAGTAAGCTTTCTAAGTTATTCAATGATTCTTATTATCTATATCACTTCATACAGTTAATCGTTACATAATTCTGTTTCTATTTGATCTAAATTTGGGTATTATACACAGCATTATATTTTTAAGAATATTCAATGCAGAAGACTAAATAAACCGAAAGATGCATGTGTTTTTCAAGGGTCGTATTGGAGGCATCATTAAGTCAATAAGAAGCTTTTCAAAAACGATTTTTTTTTTATTGTTATATGATTCGATTGTGTGTAGCTACTGCGTGCAAGAAAAAAAAAACATCCAATGATTAGAATTTGACGTTCTAAAATGTAAACTTAGCGGATAAAAAGAAAATGATCTAATTAATTAGTGCAGATGATGTTTAGGTTACGAAAATTGGCAAAATTTCCCCGGCGGATTCGGATTTTGGGCTCTCAATCTAAAACCAGGCAAAGAAAATGTTTATAAAAATACTCTCTTTAAAATCCTTTATTTAAAAAAATTTAAAGAGAATTAATTAACAAATTTCCAATTTAAAATTTCAGAGTTAATTTTGCACGAATTTAGTCTTCAAATTTACACTAAAAAACGCTTAAAACAACAACTCATTTTGAAATTTGAACTATAAACAATTTAACAGATATTCTAATTAAATTAAAAATTTTCAGTGAGAAATAAAAAAATTAGTAACAAAAAGGTGAGGTATATAAAGGTAAAAATAAAATTTGAGAAATGCTTTTAACTGGAATTCATAAGTAATTGTTCTAACTAGATCGCATTAAGATAAGACTTTTTCAATTGTTGTAACAGAAAACTAAATAGGAAATCATCCGGCGTAAAATTAAAGTGAATCATTATAGATAGTGTTAATTGATATGTTTATGATATTTAATCTTATCAATGAAGTTTATGACATTTAATCTTATAAAATAAATTAATAAAGGCCCAGTGACTGAGTGGTAGCGCCTCGCGCTCTTATACCGTAGGTCTGGAGTTCAATTCACGGACCGGGCAATGTTGACTCAGCCTTTCATCCCTTCAATGGGTCGATAAAATCGGTACCAAGCGTGCTATGGGACTAAACGCAGGGGGTTCCGCATTTGGCTGACCACCCAACTGAAACATCTACTCCCACACCTCAGAGCCTAAGGTCACGAAATTTGAATTAGGCACAGTAGTCCTTGGCCCTCCATGGGCTGTTGCGCCGTTGAGTTTAGTTTAGTTAGAAATTAAAATATTAGGTCGGTAAAAAAAATTTAATCCGTTATCAATTGTAGTTTGATGAAAGGTTTAAGGAGAATTTTTTAAACTTTACAGTCACGCAACAGGAACTCAAAACATATTTTAGTTTTATTACGAATCATTAATACAAATTTTAAAAAAAAGCATTAATAAAAATTTTAAAAAATATTTTAAAAAAATATTAGATTAGAATATATGTTAGTTAAAAACATTTATTAATAGATAAATTGTTAAGTCATTCTTTAGTACACAGTTTGTTGGAAAGAGGAGAAAAAATATGAAATTATTTTACGTTTTTAGATCCTTACCGAAAGACATTGAAAAAGTATCAATACTATCATAATATCGATATTTTTTTCGACAGTCTCATTTGGTATCGATCGATATTTTCTTTGTAACTATCGAAAAGCTTGCTGTTTGAAAAATTTGTATCGATCGTAAAACTCGTAATTTTTTTGATAATAACATAGTACAAATATGTTCCATTCATCTATATTATATATTTACATTTATTACTTCTCTTCCCAAAAATCTGTGGGTTTTGCGCAACACACAGTCCTCGGGTTAAAGAGAGTTCTAATAATTGTAAATATTACAATTATTAGAAGTTATTGTTTTTATTGTTATTGTTATTATTAGAGTAAATTCAATCAATGTTAAAATATGTATCCTTATTTTTTTTTTTATCATGTTTAAAAATCTTTTTCAAAGATTTAAGTTCTAACTTAAATTATAGATTAAAAATTTTTCAAGATTGAAAAATTAAACTGGAAAAATTTATATGACTTTAATAATTGATTAAAAAAGTATGCAAATTAAAAAGTAAATCCAAGCAAAATTCAAAATATCTGTTTCCTTTTTTATTTATTTTTTCAGAAAACTGTTTCGTTATATTTTCCATTGCAATACATTAAATTAACGAGAATTAAAGTAGTAGGAAAAGGTTGTAAAGCCAATTAAAAACTATCAATTTTGAGGAATGTATATTTTCTGATTGAGCTGATATATTTGGAATGTTTTTACTTGTTTTGTTTGTTTTTATAACTAGTTTCATTTTAATAGCATATTTTTTAAAATTATTTAATAATATTATAGGGTATGTAGCTGTAAAAAAATTAAGAAGCAGATCAAGTTCAATTAAAAAATGTGCTTTTCAGGGATTTATTTGATTTAACTATTACTCACTAATTCACTGATGATTTATTGATTCGTTTTTAAACAGATACATCTACCCACTTTTTAACTAAATTTCTAGCTCATTAAAATTCTGTATTAATTAACTTATTGGAAGATTAAAAAATCTGCTTTTTTTAACTACATCCTTTTATTTCTGTAGTTTGTCGGTATATCAAGAATCATTCATAATTAGCATTTTGACATTAAAAAATTAATTTTTAAATATACATTTAAGATATGTAATGAAAATAAAACAGTTCTTAATTAATTAATTAAATTTTATATTAAATATAAATCATTACAATGAAAAGTAAATAATAGTTTCATTTGATTCATATAAATAAAAACAAAAAATGTTGGAGAAAATAGTTCTCACGATTACTATTAGCTGCGAAAAACTGCATAATTACTGAGTGGGCGATTCTTCAAACAGCGGGAAAATATTGAAAAAGAATGAAAAGTGAATTAAAACAGTCGGGAATATAAAAAAGAACCGGAAACGATTGTTGGACTGTAATATGATTGAATTTTGTGAAATTAAAGTTCAAACTTTTTCAATAATAGCCGATGAAATTGACTGGTTTTTAAGTTTTTTAAAGTTTAATGACCGTGTATATGAGTTTCGAAAATAAAATAGTTCTATTATCGCACCGACCATCGAATTTGGTAATTTATTTCATTTTTATTTTAAATTAATGACAAGGACGGAATAAACTGATGTACGGAATGCAATAGCGACTATTCATTATCTGTTTGAGGCGAGATGTTGTGTGAACTTTTTAAAAAAGGCGGTATTACTCACAGAATTTTGAAGAGGTCAATGTAATGGATTTCCTTGAAAGTTAATGAAAACTATAACAAATATCTTTTATAGACATAAAAAAAAGGAATTTGAAACTAGCTATATGTAAAATAAAGTTCATTGTTCGCGGTTATTTTATGTTGTTTTATAATTATAAGTCGCATTTTTAAATTGTAGTAGACAGTGTTTCTTGAGATTGTTTTTGGTGAAAGACGCGGCGATTTCCCTCCCAAAAAAAAGATTTTTTCATACATTTACCTGTTATTTAGTTGAAATTCCGCCATATTATAAACCAGGGGTTTCCAACTTACATGAGGCCGGGGTCACAATTAAAAACACAAATCAAATGGCGGGCCGCAACTTTATCAAAATTATTTGTAGGACTCTTTTATGTTTGAAGGAACATTAAATATTACTGTCAGAGTTTTACCCAGTTGTACAAAACAAAAGTATTGAATTACAAATTAAAATAAGAAGTAGATTTTTAAAAATATTTAATTGTTAATAATAATATTTTTAAAAATATTAAATAAATGATAAAAATTCGGGCTACAATAACTTTAATGTGCACCTATGTATTAAACAATTAATGTGCAACAGATATCTAATTGTTAAGGTATTCAAACTTACATAACATAGTAGCACACAAAATATTCTATGAGAAAATTGAGGTTTGACTGTTGCAACTACCAGAGAATAGATATTTTTTCATTTTAAATTTAAAATTTACAAATGTGTTTGTAAATATTTTCGTCAAAAATGAGTGGTTTCAAAAAGTTAAATCGGAGAATTTCTTCGAGAAATTTTCTGATGCGCACATGCTAATTATAATCACAAAATACAAAAAAAAAAAAAAAAAAAAAAAAAAAAAAAAAATGTTAATAAAGAGCAACGTACACGATTATTTTTGTATTTGAATAAATATTTTCTTGGATGCAAAACCTGAAAAATAAATTTCTTTGTACCGTTGGTATGTTAAATTTCACAGAAACGAAGAAATTAGGTTTTTATTAACGAGAAAAGTATTTTAAACCCATGTAGATTTTTTACGAAAATTGTCCGCAAAAAAATGACAACTAATATATTTTAGTTCGTGGGCCACAAAAAAAAGACTTCGCGGGCCGGATACGGCCCCCGGGCAGCCAGTTGGAAACCCCTGTTATAAACTATCTACATAGAAACAATACCAAGGAAAGATTCGACAATAACTTTTAATAATTTTCCATTTCTCTTGTTTTTAAGTTTAGTGTAGTTGATAACATTAATTCATCCTCCAATTCAGTACTCGAATTCTGACTTATCCAAACAGTGAAAAAAAAATTCTTTTTCTCCCATTACCCATCCGATTGAGACACGTTATTCAGGCATCAGTAGGGCAGATTTGTTGGCCACTCCATCAGGGGCTCAATATTAGGTAGGCTAACGTTGTTCCTACAGTAAGGACAGATAGTATAGAGAACGAAAGAACGGGATTCGAAACCAGGACCTTTCTGAAGTGAAGTCAGCTTTCTGACCACTACATACTCCTGATGGCACAACAATAAGCTAAATTCAAGTTTTTTAAGAGATATTTAGTTTGAACTATTACTTAATTTGACAATGGCAGTTGCTTATAAATCAGGTATACTAAAACACAATTGAATATCAATATAATTAAAATATTATTTTCACATTCAATAAACTAAATCATATAAGTTGAAATTTGGTGTCGATACTATGAAGTATAGAGGAGCATCGATACTTTGTCTCGATAGAATCGATGGTATTGATTCTTTACTTTTAATACTTTTACTATGCCGAGTATCGATACTTTCCTTTGATACTTAAATTCTGCATTTTATTATCTATATCAAATCAGATGGCCGGGATAGCCTGGTCGGTAGGACGCTGGGCCCATGTCCGAGAGTTCGTGGGTTCGAACCCAGCCGGCCGAAGACTCCCCGTGTAGTAAAGTGAGTGATGCACGTTAAATCTGTCGAGTCGCAAAAGTCCTCCATGTTCCCTTTACAAATCAATACCTCTGGGGGTACTGGATTCGAGATAGATTGTTCTCTGATTCAGGTCAAAATTACGATCTGTGGATGAATGAATGGATGTATGAATGGATCCGCCCTATAAACGGGTGCGACATATGGTGTGGCAGAAGTCGAATTCTTGGCAATAGATGGCGCCACTGAGAAACAAGAAACGCACACTCTGCCTTAAATTTGCTCGGTTTCAGCAAGCAGGCTTGCCCGTGTGGCAAGTTGCATTAGAAACAACAACAACAACATATCAAATCAGATATGTTATCCTAAAAGTGAAGCGTCACTCAGTCATTTTTTGGATAGAAATTGTAAGATTTCAATTCAATGTAATGCTCCCCAACCTAATAATAAAATAATTCAGCATTCATGAATATTGAATATCAGTAGCAATATTAAATAAAATTTCTTTTTTTTATTTTAGATTCTATTTTGCACTCTGAATACACATAAAGTGGACATGTCAAAACTGCTTGGTGGACAAATAGGTTTAGATGATTTCATATTTGTACATCGTAAGGGACAAGCAAAAGAAGTGGAAATTACCAAAAATGAAGATGCACTAGGACTAACAATAACAGATAATGGAGCTGGATATGCTTTTATTAAAAGAGTCAAAGAGGGTAGTTTAATACACCAACTTGGATTTATTCAGGTATAGTCTTCTTTTTCAAATTTTAATTTTACGCGACTTTGAGAATGTTAAACTATATTAGTTATTTGAGCAAAAAAGGCTATGTCAGTATAGGCTGGTAAAAAATTGTACTGGTTTCAAATACATTTGTATTTTTAAATAAAGAAAAAATACTGTCAAAGGCACTTAGGATTATTGATTGAAAAACAAAGCGACAGCATTTAGCTTCGCAAAAAACTTACAAACAGCAAAAAAATATTTCTACATTTTTAAATCATGAACAAAAAAAATTGATAGCTTTAAATATTATAAACTCATTATTTAATTATAATAGTATAAACTTATTATTAAAATTTAAAAACTTAAAGTGTATTTGAAAGTTTTAACTAACCACCGAATGATTATTATAAGTAGTTAGGATAAAAACAAAGTGATGGTGTTTAAATTGACATCCAAGTTGACTTTCGAAAACCAGACAATATCACATATTTAACTCATACACTACATTTTTAAATAAAAATGATGATAAAAATTTATCAGATATAATCTACAAAAGCAATTTTTTGTTGTTTTTATTTTTAGCACTTAAAATACTTTAAGAGAACAATAGTTTTGGTAAATAGTATGTACCTTTCTTCTTAAAATATTTGAAACTTTCAATTTAAAGAAAATATATATATTTTATGATCTTAATAAAATGTCGATTATACATAAATATACAAAATTATAAACATTATTTAAATCAATGGAAGTAGAAATCGCGAATTGCATTAAAGTTATAAAAACGAACACAATCTTCTATGTTAATCATAAAACATTAAAATTTCGCGTTCAAAATTTAAATGGAACCAGTTACCATTTTAAATTTGCAAAAATTTAAATAAATTGAATATATTGAACTGAAATATTAAGCGTGAAACATTTAATTGGAAGCATCCCTTTTAATTTGCAACTCAACGGAATTAAAATACAAAATAAAATAAATCCCCCAACCCAAATACATGTAGTTCGTGGAATAAATGATGTCGTATTTTTCTTGTTTATCTATAAAACAAATAAAACTCCCTATTTTATGTCATCTGTATTAAAAACCATCAATTTCTCAGAAAGATAAAAACCTTTCTTTCACAAGATTTTTAATGGCGCAATAATTTTTTATCACTCGAAAATAAACTAGTTTTACGAATTGAGTTATTCAGCTCAGTAAGAAAAGTGGGCATAAAATTTAATAAAGATTTTTCGTCCGAATTTAAACTAATGTAGAAGTGTTTATTATTATTTATTATTTTAAATGTGCAAAATTCAAAATTTTAAACAAGTAAAAAAGTGAATGCATAAATTTGATCATTAAACTCTTCTTTTGAAGCATCAATCTTAATTTTTAGCTGCAAAATTAAATATAAACTAAACAAAACTAGAACACATGCAAAATAAAATATTCCCGCTACAGCCTGTTGTGGGCCAGGGGAATCATGAATGTTAAGGTGATTTTGTGACCAACGGCTATTCTCCACCAACAGAAACAAATGTGGCTAGTGCACTAAATGAATTGGTATATTTCAATTTTTATCTTTAAAATCCCTATTTTATACTTTTGTAAAAAAAAAAAAAAAAAAAAAAAAAAGCTATCATTTTCTTATGGAAATAAAAAATTTTCCTTCACAGAACTATTTTTAATAACTTTCTGATTTTTTGTTGATCAGAAATATTTAAATAAATTTTGCGAAATTTTTTTTCTCAGCAGTTAGATAATTTTGCATCAATTTGCCTAATAAAAAAAATCATTAAAAATTTGTGCCAGGAGTTTATTAAATTAAAATAGAATCATTTATTATATTAAATCATTTATTTAATTAAAATAGAATCACTTATTAATGTATAAATTTGAAAATAAAGCACTGTATTTGAAGCATCAGTTTTAATTTGCAACTACGCAATTAATTTCAAAATAATTTTTCTTTTCGCATCCCAAACACATGCAATAAATGATGTCGCATATTTTAGTTTCTTATCTATAAAATAAATAAAATTTCATATAATAAGTCATCTATATTAAAAATCCTCACTTTCTCAAAGCAATGAAAACTTCTTTCACAATATTTTTTTCAATGGCGTTCTTATCACTATAAAATATTTAAATTAGTTTTGTAAATTCACTGACACTAGAAAAATTTGCGGAATTTTCATAATACTTTATTATACGACAATAGTAAAAATTAAATTGCTTTGAAATATATTAACTCTGTAACGTAAGCTCTCGAAAAATACCAATTGTTTTTTCGCTGGAATGCATACAAATCGACTAATCATACGATACTAAAGATGCGCTTCAGCACTTAACGCTTCGTTGCGGAATATTTTTCTAATACTTTACCTGGTGACACGATGGATTAGAATTCCAGAATATAAATGATTTATTCCGCTGAAGATAATGGTTATTTTAATCTATAACGATCATGATTAATGTAAAGAAAGCTCTCAATTGACCTAAAGAATAAAGATAGCTTTCACTTAACTAAAATACATTTGAAATTAAAGATTTAAAAGCAAAATGTCTTCATTATGGGTTTGATATTGTTTTACAATCATAATTGATTCGACAAATAATAATTATTTAAAAAAAAATATTTTAAATCTATATTCTATGTGAGAATGAAACATTGGTGCAGAATCGATTCTCAAATGAAGAAACTTCTGTGGGGAGAGTAGTTACAGACCATGTCAACCTTCATCTATGAAAAGGTACCCCGACATAGAGTCGAGTTAACATGTCTTATATACTAGTGAATTGTAGTTGTAATTTTGTAGTGGTAGATACGCTACAGTACTCCCCCACCAGAATTATAGCTATGATAGAATTCGATGAATGGATGCCACTAGTTGATTCATTGCTGTTTTGTGCGAAGCCGGGAGAGCTGTATTAAGATCACTGTATTTTTTGAGTGCTGAATGTGAGAGGTGTATTAACTTCACGGTCGTAGTCGCTCCTCTGTTGCCGTTAGCAGTCGAGTATATGCAAGCCGGCGTTGTGTGTGATCGAGATGAGACTGAGTAGCAACTGCGTAAGGAGGTGGATAATGATGCAGTCACAAGTAGCAAGTCAACTGTTCAATGTGGACCATCCAACGAAGTAGGCGTTACTGCCGATGTAGGCGTATCCAGATCAAAGTGGGCGTTTTTTTTGCCAAGGTAGGCGTGTTCACATCACGTCCGGGTCACCAATGTGGGGAGAGTAGTTACAGACCATGTCAACCTTCATCTATGAAAAGGTACCCCGACATAGAGTCGAGTTAACATGTCTTATATACTAGTGAATTGTAGTTGTAATTTTGTAGTGGTAGATACGCTACAACTTCTAGGTACGTCTCCGTATTTATTCTCGTTTCGCAAATAAGTGATTAAATCCTTCGGAAATCGGATTACGGATTCAATATGGGAAAAACACTTATGCAACAACCAATTTTAAAATTTTCACAAGAAATTTTTTGAAAGTCGGAAAAAAAAAGTCTAGAATTTATTGAAAATTGTCCGCCATAAGCCTTCGGTTTATTTCGAACATATTCGTGCTTTGTTGTTGATGATGGCTCAGATTCTCACTTTTTCACATCAAACTATTGCGACGTTCGAAGAAAATTGCAGAAAAATTAATTGTTAAAGCGTGTTTTTATATGATTCCGTAACGTAATTAATCCTAATTAATAAATTACCTCATTTTTTATGCTTTCCTCTAACCCTGAGGATTTCATGCGTGAAAATCTGTTTATTATAGGATACGTAAGCGTTTTCGGAATCCTTAAAAAGTACTTGATTTATAAAACTGTTTTCAAAATCCTTAAAAAGTTAAGAACTTATTTTCAATTGTTCATTTTCTAAGGGGTTCCATGTTCTTAAAATGTTCAATTTTGGTTCTACACTCTTAAATAAATCGGATCAACGTTGAACCATAATATCGGTATCTTAGAACCATAATACCGACTTTCTGCATTGCATTGTTAAAATGAACCATGTTTCAATTTAGCTTGAAACATAACATCGAGTAATCAAGTTTTAGAAGGGTTAATTTGTACTATAATATGGCCCAGCGAAACCAAAATTTTTCAAAAGTTATTCTGTACTAATCAAAAAGTTTTAATAACGTCAAGCCTAAAAGTTTTAAAAAGTTCATAAAAACTTTTTTTTTTCCCTTTCTCTCTCTTTGCTGCGTCTTCCAGCGCTTTAATCTTTCTTTCGTTTTTTATATTTCAGGTTGGAGATCATATTGAAAAAATAAACGGTGTTTCGATGGTTGGTTGTCGACATTTTGAAGTGGCCAAACAATTAAAAGATATCTCCAAAGGAGCTAATTTTACACTTCGATTAATTGAACCATTGAGAGCAGGATTCTGTAAGTAATTCGCTCGCTATTACTGCCTTTGTTTATTCAAGCAAAGTAAGAACTACTCAATATGAGTGCATTATGAAAAACTTTTTTCCGAAATACAAATTTTAATTCGACAAAAAGCTCTCACTGTGTTTTTTAATTGAAAACTATTTAGGTCACACGATATGGACCTGAAATTTCAAATTTCGCAAATTAAAATTTTTTTTTACTGATTTGAAAGTCAGTGGAAGCAAGGGAAAGTTAATCTCCCGATTTTGGGGGTAAGAACCTAAGTTATACGTTTGCTATAATCTGCTAAATAAGAAGTGGTAATGTAATAAATATTTCTCAATTTTAAATCAGAGTGTCTCTTATTTACGAAACGAACTTTATGAACTAGTACACAAAAATTAGTTTTCAAGTTCGAAGATGTAAAATTTAGAATGTAAAGAAGCAGTAACAAAATTGTATTTAAAAAAATTAAATTTAACAGTTAGGTCTCCTAGAACCTACATGAAAACCTTAATCTAACTAAGAATCTACATGAAACCTAATTGAGTTTAAAACTGTAAATATGTGAATTAGTTATTAAAAGTTATAGTCTTCATGTAGATTCTAGGAGGCCCAATATTAACATTTCATGTATAATTATTTTACTGTTACTAAATGTCTGAAGCTGCACACTTTTGAATTTAAAACAAAAATTTGCATTATAGTATTTATTTTTAAAAATTAAAAATCCACAATATTTTTCAATTTGACTAAAAAATGCTTAGTAAAAACATGAACAGTGAAAACTTTTTATCAGCAGTTTGAATTTCGAAAAAAAAAAGGCTTTTGTGATTTTCTTCTATACAAAATGGCTTTAGTTTTCACGGTTAAAACGAATACATTTTAATCAACAAAATAGCACTTTTACTTTAGAATATTTTAACTTAAATATTCCAAAATAAAGATGAATTAAAATTTTAAACAATATTAAAATATTGGATTTTGTATTACTACTAAGTACATTTCTTTTTTGTGTATAAAAATAGCTCATATCGGACCAAGAAGTGGAACAGTGTCTGGAGGAAGCAACAAAAAGGGAGGGTTTGGAACAGGCAAAGAAACATTACGACTTCGAGCTAAAGGTCCAGCAACTATTGAAAAAGCAGTGAGTAAAAATATTTTCGTTTATATGTGAACAAATCACTAAAAATTGACAATGTCTAAGAAAATGTGGAAGAAGGCTACATTGATGTTTCTTAACGTGAAAGTTGAAAATTTGTATAATTAAATAAGCTTTAAAGTTACCTCTTTTTTTTCTATTTAAAACGTAGAGTATTATTCCACTACAAATTTAAGAATGAAAACACTAGTTTTGAAAAAAATGTATTTAAAGTACTTACCCATGCAGCACCCCCAAAATGAAATTCATCTGGCTGTTGAGTCGGAACAGAATTTTTTTTTTGCAGAAGTTGTAGTCAAAAAAATTTATGGAATCTGTCTACTTATTTAAAAGTTAAGTACGGTAGGTTAAAGGTTTTTTTTTTCTTTTCGATTTATGAAATTTATCTAGTATTTTATAGTGTTATCCAGTATACTTTTACGCACACAATTATAAATTTTTGAAATTTATTAACTATTTATAATTATATGAGTTAAAATATTAATCAAATGAATGAAAATTATTTAGATTATAACTAGATTATTTAGATTATCACAAACTTAATTTTTCACATTTGAACATTAATAAGCCCATAGTTGGTTGAACAATGAATTATTAATAAGTTATATTTTGATTCATAAATTCAAAAAATAAATTTATTTAGCTAAGTTGAAAAGTTAATTAATAAGATATGCATTTATCTTAATCTATCATTCTCAGTAGTTGTACTATTTGTCGCTTTCATGAATATTCACTAAGAAATCTCTTTGTAATAAGATGTTAATATGTGTGTGAGTGTGCATTTAAGATATTGATATTTAGCTCTTTTCCTATAATGATTTTGTGCAATTTCAATATTTTATTTCTAAAAAAAAAAAAACATAAAAAAAGTAGTAATGATTTTGTATAAAAATATAAGATGTGACATTTATGATATGACTTTTTCAAAGGCTAAAATTTTATATAATAATTTTTCAGAGTATTTATTGGATTTGTTTTCTTGACAGTAATATAATGATTATACACTATTCTAATAATGATTGTCTGCAACATTAGGTGCTTTTACAGTTTCATATGTTAAACTGTTAAATTTATTATTTAGCCCAATGATGTCGTACAAGCTGCAGTTGAAAAAATCAACAGTCTCTTAGAATCCTTTATGGGAATCAATGATTCTGAACTTGGTAAACTTTTTGCCTTTCATTTATTAATTTATAATTGTAACAGACAACTTAGATTAAAAATTAATATTAAATGTACAAAAAACATGCTAGATCTATTTCCTATAAATAACATTCAGATAATTTGCTTACTTCAAAAATAAATAAATTTATATTGCATTTCTCAATACACTATGAGAAATATATAAGCTTTTCTTTTAAATCATACACAATAAATTTTCACTCTAAAAATATTGATCATGAGTATTAAAAAACATCAGTAATTACAATATATATCAATACAAATTTTTTTCTGTATGATTTAAAAGAATAAAAACACAATTATTTAAAATACAAAATTATAGTCAAATCGATCAAACAGTTTCTGAATTTAAAAGTTTAGCAACAAACTAGAACAAAGTTCAGATTTTTAAATATGTATTTCTCAAGAACTATTAGAACTTGGTCATTATTTTTAAAAAACGCACGCAAATTTTAAAATGATATAAAATTTACCATATCTTAGAATTCATAATTTCTTGAACATTACTAAATAAAATAATAAATTATTATTAAAAATTATTTTTGCACGTATTTATACTTATCTTTAGAAAAACTAGTTTTATAAATGTTACAAAATTTCTTCGATTCACTTAAAATCTTCTAAGACAAGGAAAAATAGGTAAAAGTGAAATTAACATAAGATGCTTAATCGAATTCATATCTGCTAGATCTTGACTACCCCCATATTTAAAAAAAATCAAGCATCCAAATCTTTTGAAAAAAAAAAGGAATGTTTATTCTGAAAAAATACATTTTTGTGTCTGGTTTCAAAACTCAAATAATAGTTTATACTATCACCTTTAATATATACTATTATCAGAATCCTTCTAAAAACGAAGTTTAAAAAGTGTATATTCCAAATAAGTAGTATTTCCAAATAAATAATGAAGTGAGAAATAAATAAAAGATTTTGAAAATTTGGTAAATCATTATTGAAGAAGGCAAGATTAAAAACAGCATACCCAGTTTAATTACCTGATGAATACTTCGGCTTATCACTTTTCGAGCTATCTCTATTTCCATTGGCAATCAAACAGGTTTTGATGTGTTTAATAGTTATGTTAAACAATAAATTATATTAAACAAAAATTATTATAAAAAATACTTAAGTTCATGTTTTTTAAATTTACTTATATTCTTTGCAGCTACTCAAATTTGGGATCTTGGTCGTGAGAAAGGTAATCCTCATGAATTTGTTACTGCAATAGACAGCTCAGATTTGGAAGCATTTGGATTTACAGATGATTTTGTGTTTGATCTTTGGGGAGCCATAAGTGATGCAAAATCTGGAAGGCTGAAAAGTGACTCCCTTCGGACATCTATGTAATGCTATGTTGCACTGAGTTAGAACTATACAAATTTAAAAAACTCAATGCAAAAACTAAAGTTTTATGAAAATTGACTGTTAAAGTGATAATGATATATGCTGCCATTATTGAATTGTATTTATATAGAAAACCTCTTGACATGAAAATTTTATAAGTTTTATGTAATTCTTTAGTGTATATAAAAATATTACAAAAACCTTTAAAGTACTGCATATTGTTTCTCACTTTTTTGAACATTGACTATTATAGAGAAAAGTATATCTAAATTTCTCACAAATTTGCTCCACAAAAGTTTAATTATCCTACACTGTGCCTTGCTGAAATAAGTAGAATTAAAAATATAACTATACAGTTTATTAAATTTTAAAAAAATTTCTTGTGACTATAAGTACATGTGAATGTCTGTATTAGTTAGAACTGTATTTAAGTACAGTTACTGAATAAATAAATATCTTTCATACAAGATTTTCATATTGCCTATTAATAGAATTAAAATAAAGTTCAAAACCATGAATAATTTATGTATCGTAGTATTAAAACGAAAATTTGAAATTAAACATAATTAACGAAAACTATCAATTATGTCATTGCAACAAAAAAAGTAAGACATTCAAAGAAAATGATCTAACATAATGCGTAACTAATTGTTGCAAATGGATCTTTTTAAAAGGAGATTACGATTTCTAATTTGTACAAAGTAAGCTAAAATTTTGTACTTAAACTAGTATAAATAATGATATTTGTAAAAAGAATAGTAAACTAAGAAACAAAACTGTATTAAATAATGCAATTTAATGTTACATAGTTTTTTTCTTCTTCAAAAAAAGGATAACAGAAAGTACAGAACAATGTAAGAGCTTATTCATAACCATTCAAAATATTACAAGGAATACATCATTTATGTGAACATCGTTATAACTCAATTTACTATAGTATAAGTCAATTTAATGTACATCTCATTAAACAACTACAAAAGTTGCATTAAAAATATAAAATAAAAAAATACAATTAATTTAACTTCATAAATAATTAATTCAGTTTACTAAATTATCACCATGAAGATTGCAAAAAACAAAATAAAGTAATATAATTTATGCAGGTAAGTAAATCCAAATGACACTATAATAAAATATTAAATAACACTATGAGTCATGTCACACATATTTTTTCAAAAAAAAAAAATTTTTCAATGGATGAATAAAATTTTTTCTTTTCTTTTAGAACTGTTTTTGCTGATTGAACAATTTAAATGCAATTGTAATAACAAGCTGTAAAACAATGCTCCTTACACACAATAGTGTAATTACTATAAAATTTTAAAGCATTAATATTACTATGGTTTGTTTTCATAGAATAACAAAAATTAATAAGTGCTAAATTATAAATTTAGAGAAAAATGTATTTAAAATCTTCTCAAAATATATTTAGTGTAAATACCAGTAGCTGCAATAAACTAATCAGTTTTTATGGCAGTCTTTCAAATTTTACTTCATTGTATTGGTGTTGAAACTTACATCTTTCTGAGTGAAAAGTAAATTTTTTTTTTATAAAAATGGCACTTTGATAACCGGAAAATTTATTTTTAACATTTTCATTGGCACAACTCAAAGGGCTAAAAGTAAATTGCAGTTCTATAAATATAACTGAAATAAAAATTCTAAAAGATAACATAATTCAAAAAAATCACAGAGACAATCGCCATAGATTTTCAATTTCTTCACAACTTTGATTTGAACAGAAAAACATTTACACAGAAATACTACCATCTCTAAAATTTGTTTTGCCAATCAATACATTTATTAAAACACTTTGACCCTTTTCAGTCAGTTGCAAAGCAGTCTTAATTGTATCTTTTATTGTGCTTTTATTTTCACCTGATAACAAGAATCCTTTGGCACCAAATGGTTCAACCACTTTATGATAGTCTGTGTACTAAAAGGAAAAAGGATAAAAATGGCAGAAAAACTCTTTAACTATCTAACTATAACACAAAATAAAAAAGTGGAGACAAAAAGAGAAAATTACTTGACCAAATTTAAATAAAGTATTAACAAATTATAAGAATTTCAAATGATAAAGCTCATAGAATCACTCCATATTTATGTGCTAGCATATATTGACCTGAGAAAGTTACTTAAACGTAAAAATTACTTATATTTCTAAAATTTTATTTCATTTATCTGTACACATTTTTTTTTCATTTTATATTTCTATGAAATAATTGCAAATTTAATAAAATTCAACAAATAAGGAAAAACTTTTTAATATCAACAATTTAGCATGCTTAAGAGTAACTGCATCTAAAGTAATTTGATTTATTTTTAAAAAAAACTGTTACTTACTGATAAATTGCATGCTACATCACTTTTAAAACGAGGCACTTGTTCCCTAGCTATTTGAGTCCAGCAAGCATCATTTCCAACTATTGCTGCAATAGGTAACTATAACAAATAAAAGTCTCAATTATTAAATATTTTCTTCCAAGCATACTAAAAGAACATTACAAGTTTTATAAAATAAATCAAATAATTGTAATTTTGGTTGTGAGTCCTCAACAAGTTGCAAGGTGGGTGTTACAACTCATTGTAACATGCTTTAAAAGCCTCAATTATGTCACATAAGCACTGAGCTATACATGTGGATTAAGGCTGCATGAAGACAGAAGAGTGCCCACCCATTCGGAGGATATATCACATCAGCGAGGGGTTAAAGATCAGCAGTAAATAAATTGCATTAGCAGACCTCTCCTTTTGATTCCTAGTGTGGCAATGCAAAAAAAAAAAAAAAAAATATGAAGAATGTGGTTTTTTTGGCAGTCTGTTTTTGTCCCCAGGCTGATGATTCCAGCCTTACTGTATGTTGATGAAGATGGTGCAATATTTTAGAGTTTTTGACAAAACAAGGATCGCTTTCGATCCATTTGCAATTTTTCTCCCTACTTCTTTTACAGAAGTTTGTTTCATCTGGCTTCACCATGTTATAAATTTTGACCTATTTTAAATTATTTTTTGAAGGATTTATTCCCTTTGATATTTGAGCAGCTCAATAAATGTTGTGAGTATATTTTTCGTGTTTCAGTCTCCTTCTATATCATCTTATTTAATTAATTTTTTCAACTATATTTAAAAATGATTATTATTCTAGAGAATTCGATATTCGCATTCTACTATACAATTTAAGTGTTAGTAATCTTTCATACGCACGTGTAATGATAATATAATTTATTAAAAGTGTTCTAAGTTTTCAGTAAACAGTGTCATCTAAATTTGTAGTAATTAATTTTTTTTGCCACCATGTGCAGTAGTGTTTTTGTAGTTACTGGTCTAATATTAGGGTACCATGTGGTACAGCATGAGTTATTAAGTTTACTATATTAAATTTAGCCATGAGAGTTATTAGTGGGTAACAATAGAACTTCATATTTTAGTTATTCTATACATTTTTAATTCATATTAAATTATCTGTGTTTAGTGTCTTAACATAAGAAGTGTCAGTAATTAGAAAATTTTATTGTCTGGCTAGTATATTTTATGATAAAATGGAATATTTTTAGTACAAATTAATATAGTTTTATTCTTGTTATTAAATAATTTGAAAACATTTATCAAAACCAGATTGATTATATTGAAGGATTTATGCCCCAATGGGTGGGGGACTATATAACTTTAATGTGAGCAACTGGCAAAGAAATTTGTTCAAATATTAACTTAAGATTTTTTTATTTAAAAAAAAGGCATAAAACTCATTTTTTGATTAATGAGACATCAAAATGAAACTTTTTAAGTTCTAAGTAAACTTAAGTAAACTTTTTATTAAACATTAATTTAAAAATGATAGTTAAGGAGCAAAATGAAAACCAATAAGACTAAAATGTGTCCTTATTACAATAAGGCAGCTAGATAAATCTGTAAAATTGTTTGAAAAGGGTTATTCAATATGTTGAACTTAAAAAAGTAAAATAAAGTTTGAGACACTGCACATTAAACTTTGCCAAATTAACATAATAAAAATTTGATATAATTATGAAAAACAAGTTAATTAAAAAAATCTTAAAAACTTGAAAATAGTTCATGATTCTAGACATAAAGACAGTAAGTTTTATGCTAAATTGAAAGTTTGGGACTTAAAACTTCTTAGCTTTTGATATGAACCTAATGATGTTTAGAGACAAGATAGTGAACTAATTTTGTAACAAAATGAGTGTATAAGTTTTGTAAACTGTATGATTTTTTTTTTGTATTAATGCAAAAATAAATGTTGAAAGGCAATTATTCTTTGAAAGATTTGTATATTTTGTTCATCAAAACTTTTTAATACTACACACAATTAATTAAAGAAAACATGCTTAAAATAGGCCACTATTACTTTTCAAAAATATAAGCATTTTCATCAGATGTTTATTTACATCCTTTTAATGAAATATATTATAATGTGTGCAATGGAAATTTTTTTTAATAAGAGTTGGTGTTTCTATTTTCAAGAAATGCTAATTCTAAAAAGTGGGCTTCACAGTTTTTGATTTGAAGTTTACTAAATTTACATGATAACTGAAAAAAAGACACTCAATTTAGTTAGTTTTAAGTATAAAAAAGAAGAGAAGAGCAACATGTGTTATAGGAGAGCACAAAAGAGGCATTTTAAAATATTCTTATACATTTATTTATTTATACTTTTGGACTTGACATATACATTAATTCAGTTCTTTTTTCAGCTTATTTCTGTTTATAAAATGTTATAAAAAATTTTCTTTTAAAAACAAAATCCTAGCTTTAAGATTGTTTTATAAGTTAATATAAAAAGATTCGTAAAATAAGTTACAGAAGTTTTTAACAAAATTTTCTCTAAATTATCATTTTTAGTAAGAAGGATGATTAAAAGGAATGATTTAAAATAATTTGTACCTTGTGACGAGCAAAGGTATCATATTCAACAATACTGTATCCACAAGAACCATCACCATAAAGAATGACAACATTTGAATCAGGGTTACATGCTTTAGCTCCTAAAGCAAAGCCAGCACCTACTCCTAAAGTCCCAAATGCACCAGGATCAAGCCATTTCAAAGGACCACGAGGTCTATATTTCAAAATATAAAAAAACGAAAATAAGATTTTAAAAAATTGTTCACATTCATTTTTCTTGTTTCTGCTGAAAGTCAAAATTTTTTTTAAAAAAAACTTCAAAGCACAGTTGTTGATTTTTAAAGGATAACAGTGGCTTTTAATTTTAAAAATTCAGCCATAACAACTTCCTTTTCTAGTGATACCATTATAGGAGTATTAACTAATTTAAAAAATAATACAATAACAAACTAAATAAGAAAATTAATATCGTTTAAAGATTTCATTTATGTTTTAAAGCACTTGAATTATAAATAATTTCCTTTTGTTGAGTGCTTAACTTTTTAATAGGAATTTTACATTAACTACAGAAAAAAGTTCAATACATATATTTTCATATAAATCATGATCATAACTAATAATTAATCAATATAATTTTAACGAAAAGATCAAAACGGGTACCAGACAACCTTAATATGTATGAAGCCGTAGCAACAAAATCTCCCCCATCAGCAACAAGGATTGTATTATCAGGCAAAACCTCTTCTAACTGGTTTATAAGATAAATAGGATCCAGATATTTAGAGTCAGATTGAACTATTTTTTCCCTGTAATAATAGGAAAATGATTTGGAAAACAGTCCTAATGATACAATTTGAAACAATATTAAAGAAAATTAGCTAAAAATATAGAAAGATATATAGTGAGACTAATTTTTTCATTTTAAAAGTTATATTTGCAAAACTATGTGTTTTAAACATTTGCTAAATTTATGCCACAGATGGTATGCAACTGTTATTATTTAAGTGCCTAAAACCTGAGCCGCTTTTAAAGATCTATGTTGATAACAAAATTTTACCAGTCTATTAAATTTCTTAAGAATAGGAGATTGTTTTTAGCCCAATGCTTAGATTTAATTTTAAAAAAAATCAAAAGTATGTGGCTTGAGACATTTAAAGAGATGATTACTATCTCATTATAGATTGCAAACAAATTTTTATTCCAGAAAAAAAATATATAGGGGAAAGGGGGCTAGTGTGGAAAAGGGGCTAGTGTGAAAAAGGGGCTAATGTGAGCAGCTAAATATTTCTTTTACTTATTAATCAAAACTTTGTTAAATTTCCACTGTAGCAAAACTGTTAAGGCTTTCATATGCAGTTGCATAACAATACACTTGATTATCAAGCAGCAAAAAAAAATTAAGAACTATTATTAAACTATCAGAAAACAAGGTACTCTGGGAGGAAAAGTAAATTCTTAATTTGATTTTAAATTGTCAATTAACACTAATTTAAAACACTGTTTTTAATTATTGGAGCTATGATACTTTATGTGAACAAGCTAATAACATACTAAAATATTAACTTTTGATATGCCTCTTTTTTCATTAAACTGATTAAGCTTAAATAACATCATGGTGTGGATGGATGGTTGTGGAGCTACTATGGATGGCCATGTCAATATTAAACTCTCTGTTATAACAATATAAACAGTATTGGAAAAAAAACATACTCATTCTGCCTTTCAGTAGCTTCATCTCTTTCTCGGAGTTTAGAAATCCAAGAATTTTGAGCTGATCCCCAAGAATATTTAGATGCAAGTTTTATTAAAAATTCAGGAGCACTACCTTGAATTGCTACATCAGGATTCCAAAACACACCAGAATTCTAAAATATTTTAAAAATTTGCATGAATTTCATAAACACTTTTTATTTAATTTTTATTGCAAAATTTAATTATAACTTCTATTTGAATAAGCATGAAATACAATGAAGTAATTTCTACAAAGGAAAGGCTAGCAGAATTTCTTTAATGAATAAAAAAATAATTCCAAGTAAAAAAAAAAAAAAAAGAATACCTTCTTTAATTGTTGAGCATCTCTATTTACAGAAATAATTTTTGATTTAGAACTAAGGACTCTTCCATATGATAGTCGGAAATCACAGACAGTACCTACAAAAAAATAAACAATACTTTTCAGTAACTTAACACACATACTAACTATATTATGTTTAACATGAATGTTAACTTGATAATAACATTTCAGAAAAAAAATTAGAAAATAAGCCTTCTAAAATGTCAATAGATTTTCTATAGTTATGTTTAAAATTTAGTTCCAACTAAGGGAATGAATCAATAAATATTGAATTATGTTTTATTAGTGCATATTATTAAACCAAAGTTGAAACTTCTCAAGCAGATTTTAACAGCTCTATTACTTTAAAAGAAATAAAGACAGTCCAATTCAGTAAAGAAATGACATATTGTTTACAAAAACTTTAAAAAAAAAATCAAGTATTAACAAATATTATAAAATAATCTTGTTTCTTCTGTTACATTAGCACTAGTGGGAGATTCATTATATCCTATTTTGTATATGATTAACATATAAATGGCTTAAAACGATTTTTAAATTAGTTAGTCATAAATCTGAATATTTTAAGACAATTTACTGAAAATAATTTTGATATTAATTGCAAAACATCAATTTTCAGTAGAGCATGGCTTTTTATGAAAAAAAAAACTTGCGTACAAAACTTTTAATAGAAGAATTTTGCCATATATATTTCACAAAATTTTTGCAACAGTTTGATAATCTTAATATTTTGAAGCAAAATTTCATAGTTTATTTTATATTTATTATAATTCAGAATTCTCCTGCTTCAAGAGAAACATTAGTTACAAAACTATTATAGAATTATACTCGAATTTAGAAACGCTAATTGTTAATAAGATCGCAGTTCAGAAGTAGTGCCAAAGTTTATTTTGGTCCTTTGTTCACAATCTTGAACTTAAAAGTACCAAAACATTTTTTCAAAAAGAAAAATGACAGATTTTTTTAAAAATTTATTTATATTATGTAACAATTTTTGATTCTTTAGTTAATGTTCAAAATAAGAAAAGTAAAACTGAGAAGTACAATTTTTACCGTAAATGATAATAAAATATAATGATTTGCATACACTTTACAACTTCTTTCACAGTCATGTTACTTAAAAAACTTATACTGTTTGCTTTATATGATAATTTACAAAACAAGTTTAACTTTTGTAGGACATTTTGTTGCATTGAAAAAGAGATAATAAATATTTAAATGCTAATTCTTACTATTAAAAATGCATTTTACGATTGAAAATGTATATTCGTCATTAAAATGTAATATCATATAAAATGTATAACTCACACCATTTATTATTAAAAATGTGTTGTAAAAATGCTTAACTTATAATCTACAAGATGACATAAGATAAGTGATGCACAAATATACATACAATATCATAAATGTGTCTAAAGTTTTTATATAATTAAATTTTGACACTCAAAGAGCACACCTGCTAAAATTACTAAATCTGCTTCTTTTAGAGCTTCTCTTCTTTTCTGTCTCATATGTAGATTTCCTTTATGTCCAAGTAAGCCACGAGACATTCCACCAAGAAAGCATGGGATATTCAGGTGCTTCGAAAAAAAAAATTTATGTGACATGTAATCAATGTATTAGATAAAACTTTCAAAATTGCACTGATTTTACTCAATTAAATGCAATAGAGTTATAACATGGAGAATATCACAATGTTTGTGATTTATAAAAACTTTTCAGTAAAATAAAAAGCTAAGTTCATCTCGTTTGATTCTTTATTTTAGAAATGCATTGCTTTAAAATTAATTCTGTTGTTACATTTTATCATTTTCAATACCAGATCAATATTTCAATAACAATCAAAATTAAGTCTTCTCATTATTCATCTAATTAAATTATTAAATACATCAAAATCCAAGAAAGTAAAAATGAAATTTATATATATTAGAGCTTAAATCATAATCATTTTATAGATGTGGAATAGTTTCTATAAAAAGTGTTGGATATAAATATTTCAAAAAATATATGATGATTCTTTTTTGTAACTGTGTACTGTTATTTTTGTACTGAATCTGTACAATTGTGATAAAGATAGAGGGTCATTTAAGCAGAAACTAGATGTGTTTAAAATAAAAGTGGTTTCCTTTTTGGGGCTTCTTTAAGCAGTTTGACACATTTATCATATTTCATAAAGCTTCTGATGATTAAACTTAGTATATGTATGTATATTATATAAAAATCTGAATTATTAAATGATATTATATCATCCTCATATAGTTCCACTGGGAGAGATAATACAACAAGAAATTACCTAATAAAACTATTTTAGTTTAATCAATAGCATGAAAATTTATTTTAGATGTCATGCATCTCATAGTTTTTCATCCAGAGGCTGATAGTTTTACTTTCTAAATTCTTGTACACCCATTTTTTGAAAGTATTTCTCATTATTTGCAATATTGACTAACAGTAAATTTTCAGCATGAGCAAAAAACACATTTCACTCAATTTCTGTATTTACAATTTGAGGAAAATTGTCAATGATGTTTAAACAACTTAAAAATCCTGTTAATTACACTCAGTAAAATATTTTTTTTCTTCTAAAACATGCCTGGATGTATTATTTCAAAATGAATATAACTTTTTATTTCAGATTCTCAGAACATTATTTACAGCTTAGTACCACTCCATTTGTCGCAGTTAGTCATCAAAAATACGACATATCTGTTCATGATTACAGTGAACAGTTGATAGAAATTGCCCACTCATACAAATCAGATTATTATTATTTTACAAATACAGTTAACAATATAAGCAGTGACATAAAAAGTGAAGTATTATTTTATTTTAACGCAACTAACTTTTACCAAAATGAATCTATGTTATTGAATTAAGTTTTGATTTTAAAATTGCATATATAATAAACAATAATTAATTTTACAGTTCAGTCGTTCGATAGTTTAGGGATAGATGCTTTGATAAAGATTATATTTTTTAAGCACTATTGTCGCAGTTTCTTTAGCAAAATGTATAGGCTTGCCCTATAATTAAATTGGAAATTTGAATCTGTCTTTAAAACAGCATTATGAAGAAAAAATTTGTTTATTGGTAGTTTTCTCCGAAGAAAAAATTTTCAAGGCCCAACTGTGAAACATTCAAAAACCTATCTATTCTTTAACTTAATAAACTACTAATGTTGGTCATTGTCAATAAACATTACTATTCTGATGTAAGTTACCAAAAAAGTATCAAATTAATATATTATACTACACATTTAACTGATATAATAAGAGATAAACTAGATAACTGACAATTAACTGATATAAGACTACACAATTAACTGATATAATAAGAGATAAACTAGATAACTGACAATTAACTGATATAAGACTACACAATTAACTGATATAAGAGGAAAACTAGATAACTGACATAATTAACTGATATAACACTACACAGTTAACTATAATAAAAAAAAATTTTAGAACAATGTTGTAAAAGCTGGATGAATTGAAGAAAAAAAAATTTCCAAGCAAAAGGAAACATATTTAGATATTACAACTGTTGAGCTGAAATCTTAAAGGCTGTTAGGTGATGCTAAATATGCACCTTACATAAAAATACTGGTTAACATAAAACGACAATAAATATTTCCTTACAAATATCATTTAAATTCTTTTGTATCTTAGTTTTAAAGATTTGTCTTTAAAAATTATCTTAAATTTTCTATATGTATATATATATACAGAGAAAAAAATTATTCAAATCTTTTCATTGAGTAACGTTAGCAAAAAATTTGTTCAAATAGCAGGAAAACTTAAATTCCTACCACAAACTAAGTTCAAGATTAAAAGCAAATATTTTTGTATTACATAAATAACATAATTAAAAATTATTTAAGCAACTTTTAAAAATTTAATCACAATGTATGCTTATACAACAACAGTTGAAAAAAATACTATAACTGTCTATGAACTACACTATGATAGAAATTGTACTTATTATAAAATGAAACTTACTTCTAAAGACTCTTTCAATGATGTAGACAAAGTTGGTGGAATCATTGCTTGACTTCCAAGTAAGATTAAAGGTCGTTCAGATTTTGCAATTAGTTCCATACATTTATTGACTGTATAATAATTAAACAACATTTAACTGAAGTACTTATACTATAAAAATGGCAACAAATATTTATACATTGGTAAATTAAAATATATTCTTTTTTTTTTCTTCCATAATTTAACCCATGAGAAAAAGAATATTCGATATTACACAAAAGCAAGTTTTACAGATCATCATCAAAGCTTTCAAATATACTTTATTCGTAAACAATATGCAAAATACATAGCATAATAACAAAACAAGGTATTTTTACAAGAATATGTCAATGACTCATAGAAAAATATACCCTTTTCTACTAGACCAAGAGTATCTTTGTTGTTGCTTTTTGTGTTATGAAAACTATTCAAACGCAATCTTAAACATGCATTTTTTATATTACCATTCTCAATAAAGTTTTGCGACAACTGACTAGAGCTTTTATTTTGAAGTTACTTTTTTTAAATTAATTTAAAGGTTATGTTCACAATATATTTTTTTTTCATTTCTCACAAAGAATACATTTCATGCTATTTTAATCATTGTAATTCAGTTTGAAAAAGATGGATCAAATGTATTGCTAGAACAAAGTGATCTAAAGAAACAAACATAAATATTTTTAATGGTTCCATAATGCTCATTTTGATCAGCTTTTTTCATTTTCTTCCTATGAATTACAATGAATGAATATAAATAAAGAAATAAACAGTTTTGCTTTACTTCACTAGAATTGAAGATGTAGATAGGTTAATAACCCCCTTTCACAAAACATTGTGCTCAATGTACTTTTTAGAATTTTACGGCATTCTTATACTTTCAGTATGAAAAAAAGGAGGATCTCTCTTTTGCTGGAGTTTAAGGTTAAAAAAATAAAATATAAAGCACAACTATATAGTTTAAAGACCAACCAACCATGTCTGGCTTTTTTGATTGTTTTATTTGAGCTTTTCACATTATTTTCCATTTTATTATACTAACCGTGTCTACGAGGAATTTTTTGGTTAAGTGATAAAAAATAAAAGTCAGCGAAATAAATATACATTAAAGAGTACATTGAAATATCCTCAAAGTCAATGAAAATGTATAAGATATCTTTATAAACAACATTTAGTTAGATTGTGTAATTTAGGATTACATTTTGGTGAACATAATAATATGAACATAACATTTTGGTTATACTATGACAATTTTATAACTTAATCACCTATATAAATTGCAAAATTATTAAATTGTGCTTGTTATTCAACTGTAAAAATATCAAGGAATGATTCATATGTAAGTTATATGGAATGGAAATTAAAGGAGAAAAAAATACAAATTATGATGGAAAAAGCTAAAATTAAATTGTACAAGTCCGTGATTCTCGAGCTGAAATGCAATCAACTCCTTACTTTAAAATATAGGTAATATTTTGCATGTGCAACTTAGTAGTACTGAACAACTATTTTCATTTAAATTGGTCTATAATTAAGTTTTACACCATACATTAATATGATGAGTAATAATTTTAATTTACAACAGAATTTTAAATTATTTGAACTAATCATAAATACTCTAACTTACTACAAAATTTATTACTTATACTTTAATAATATTTAAAAGAAATCTTACTAAAAATTACTATGTTTTGTAAAGTAAAAAAGGGCTTGAAAAATAAATTTTATATCAATAACAAATGTAAAATATGACTGGTACTTACTATCGTTATCAGATGCTTTAGGATAACTTACAGGTAGAGGAGAAGTATCTTGTTCGTCAAAAGCTCCAGCAAATTGATAGCGTAGGTATGTTTTTAAAAACCTAAGAATGCACAATAAAAACTTTCAGAAAGATAATATTGACATTAAGATAATAAAATAATGATGGAAAAAGTTTTCTTAAAATAAACACAACATGCTCTAAAAAGTAACACATTTGATACATCTAGAAAATTAACAACTGGAAAAAAGTCGCCATGGATAGGAGGCGTTGGAGGCTACGCGTGGTTGAGGCAGCCAAGGCCTATAAGAGGCTGTCGTGCTGAAGAAGAAGAAAATATTTATTCAAAACTTCTGCTCAGAAAAAATTTATAATCAGATGAGGTATTTATTAAAAAAAAAAGGTCATGATCTTTGATTACAAATTACCTCTTAAATTAAAAAAACAAACATTTCATTTATACAAATATAAATATGTAAAATACTAAAACTCATGTTCATTTATGGATATATAGTGGTTTATTACTTATAACTGATATGAAAATCCATTATTTTTATATTGATAATATTTAGGCATTATAGGATTTATATATATATATATATGAATATATATATATATATATATATATATATATATATATATATATATATATATATATATATATATATATATATATATTTAAAGGGAGACAACCTGAAGAGAACCATGAAATTGAGTCGAAATAGTTTTTTTTTTATTTATTTTTATTTATGTTTTTAATAGAAGTGACCCAAAATCTATTCACTCCTCCATAAAAGTTAGGGAAAATCCTGCAAAATAAATCTGTAAAATGTTTCATTTTAGGGAATAAGGGAAAACTTAATAATTATAATTGGTCTATAAATAGGTGAGGGAAAAAGTCATTTTCATGGTTCAAATAAGGAGAAATATCAAAAATGTTAATTAATTCATAACTTGAAGCCAAATATAGATTAAAAGACAGGATGTGAACAAGAAAGTGTGAGAAAGAGCGTTTAGTTTAGAATAATAAATTAAGAAAATATTGAGATAAAGGAATAACATAAAAAGATTAGTTGAAGCTTTTTATTTTATATATATATATATATATATATATATAATATATATATATATATATATATATATATATATATATATATATATATATATATATATATAACATAAATATATAGTCGTGTGGGCTGATGAAAAAATTATATCTTTTATTTTCCGGATTTTTAAAAAACAATTTATCCTTTTTTCCCCCCCAGTTGTTTGTTATTTTTTTTTAAAATTATTATTTTTCTTTCCAACCTTTTTTCATATGTCTGTAATTTTCCTTTGTTTTATCGTCATTTTGAACTTTATATATATATATATATATATATATATATATATTTACATATATATATATATATGTATATTAAATATTTATATTGAATATAATGTTGGTGTAAGGTGGTGTCTAGGGGTTGTTAAAGGATAATACAATTAAAGTTAAAACTGTTTTAATTGAGTATTGTAGCAAGGCCGTTATGAGGCAGGTTGTTCCACCAGACTCACTGTGTGGTACATCTCCAACAAATCTCCAGGGGATGAGTCGCTAAGAGCTAGCTGCTGTCGCTAAGAGGCGGCGCTTCTGTGTTAGAGTGCTACACCATGCATATAAAATACAGACACATAAATCTCGCTCTTTATATATATATATATATATATATATATATATATATATATATATATATATATATATATATATATATATATATATATAAATTCAATTAAATAACAAATGATATGATGTAAACTATCAAATTGGACACTCTCCAGACAAAACCAAATTCTTCAGATTTGCAGAGTAAAATTAGAAAAGTTTTGGAAATCGTCATGATTTAAATCAAAATAATTTAAAAAGTAATTTAAAAGTTTATAAATGTATCTATGTGCATTACATATTAATATCTAATATAGAAAAAGAGAAGATTTACATTAAAATAGTTGATTTTTAAAACTAAAATTTATCATTGTTTCATATCTAAAATTTTTACATTAAACAAAAACATGATCTTTTAAAATGTTAAGAACTGACTTTGTTAAAATAGGACTAATGAAGAGAAAGATTAAAATGTGACTGGATAAATTTTATGAGATTGGTCACATGAAAGTGCCTAATAACATATTGAGATATAGCGATGATATAGTTGTGTGTAAATATAGTAATGTCATATTCAGAAAAATGAAGATGATTAACAAAACTGTCAATTGTTAAAATTTCCATAGAGTTCAGATTAAATTTCAATGATAATTTCAAGTTTTATTGTAGTATTTTCATATATCTTGAGAATTCCAGGTTTCTCCAGAGCTAGTGACCACACTGGCTATTTTCACAAAAATAATTTCTTTCCAAAATAAAGGTAGGACAAAATTTCAAACTCAATAATCATTAATTTAATATTAAAATCATTTACAAAAGTTGTTACACCATATTATATCAAGTATACCATAACTTAATTGAATGCCAGAATCATCCTTTATTATTATTACCTAGCCTTATTATTATTATTACCTACCTTTATTAATATTATAGCCTAACTTTATTATTTCTATGTCTTTTAAATTAGCACTATATTGTATCTTTAAAAGATATAATAAACAAAAGACAAAAACTCTAAATTCATGTCACTTGTTCTAGACACATAATACATATAAAAAGGGAAAAGTAATACAAAAATTATTTTTTGGCTAAGCTTATGAGTACTTGCTCTTCCTAAAGGCAGTCTAAAATATACATGATCATTTTATAAATCAAAAACTTGAAGACTACTGCAATAAATGATGTCTGGAGAAAACTACGCAAGGCCAAGGGCCACCTAGGGCTGCAAAGTCAATGAAGAAGGAGAATATCTTGAATATTATAAAAAAGACCTAAATCAATTCTGTGCACTAAACTAAAAATATGAAATAGATGCATCATAGATTGAAATAAATTAAAACTGATTCAGATACTTACATACTTGTGATGTTTTGAACAAATCCTTTAGGATTTTCTTTAATTTGCATTTCCTGCATAACAACTTTATACGGATAAAGAACATTTAAAGGAAGTTCTACAAATACTGGCCCTTAAAGAAAATTTATATAGATTTAAGGTATGACATATAATAATAAATATTGAAGTTTAGAAATTAAATTGATATTAATAGTATGTAGCTTTCTTTTTTTGGAATGGCTTGAATTGGATTATAATATATATTAATTTTAAATCAAATACAAACCAGATTTAAACAATTATCACATTTTTTTTTATTCATTGTTTTTAGAATACACACACTTTAAGGGAAAGGGAAATAACTTAAACAAAATACAACATAGCTTAGAAAAAGTTAAAATTTATATATTTAACTCTTTTATAGCATGGTTACTGTTTTATATTTTTCTTTTCATAGAACTATTAAAACATGAAATAATAAAATTTTAGATACAAATGTACTTAACTGTAAAGCAAAATCAGTAACAATATTTTGTTTAAGCAATCAATTCAAACAAATACCTAATTTAAAAAAATATTTAAGAATATAGGTCAGAAAAATAATTTCAAAAAAAACTCAATATACCTGGAGTATTGGATACAGCTTCTTTCATAGCTTCACGTAAAACAGGAACTATCTGCCTCAAAGAAGTTACAGATTTATGATATTTACAAATAGATTTCACTAAACTAATCTGGTCAATATCTTGTAAGGCACCACGACCCTATTTAATAAACCATATTTTTAAATGAAAACAGTAGTTGAGAATATAAAACATAAAATTTAATCTACCAACACACTCACTTTTAATAAAGTTGCTGCAGCTCCTCCTAGCAAAAGTAATGGTGTTTCAGCCATCTGGGCATTTTTTAGAGCAGTTATAGTATTTGTCACACCTAAAAAGGTTTATTATTTAGGAATGACACTGAAACTTCATTTGAAGGCTTTTGTTCCAAAATCAGTTCAACACATTTTCAGGATTTAATAAGGAGAAATTAATAAAATATATTTGATCCAAACATTTGACTAAAAGAATAAAAGTTATTTTTATAATCAGAATCCATTAAAGTGGTTCAAGAACTGGAATAAAACTGAAACATTTTAGTTAAAAATCTAGATTCAACTGGTTTTAAAATGAAATGCCACTGTTATAAATTTCTTTAAAAAGATGTAAAATATTATTTGCAATATTAAATACAATAAAGTAAAAAAAAAACAATAAATAAAAACTAATTATTTGCAAGCATACCAGGCCCAGCAGTAACAGCAGCCACTCCCATTTTCCCCGAAAGGCGAGAAAATGCATCAGCAGCAAAAACACATGTAACCTGATATAAAAACAATAACTACTATGAGCTTTCAGAATTGGTAAAGCAACAACATTTAAAATATCTTTAATAAGATTTTCAAAATTATAGTCTATAATTCAGTGATGGCACACATAAAAGTTTAAAACTTGCATGAGCAAAAATATTTAGTTAATAAAATGTACTGGATAAAAAAAATTTGATACGGCAATTTTTAAATTTTTTTGTGAACCGTAAATTGTGTTTAATCTGATTGCAAGAGTTTTTTACTACACGCACTGGTCAATGAATTTGAAACTTGAGATATTTTCTCTTGCCTTGTTCGCACTGTTCAAGGGTCTGGGGGACTATCATGACGTCAAACATGTTATGTTGGTATGGTAGTGGTGCCTTGGTATTTCTCAAGGGGAAACAAAAAGCCATGCAACATCTGGACACAATGGCAAATCAAGTTCGTGTTGCAATGTTACATTTTTGCTGCAAAGGTGAAGGATACATCTTAATAATGCAATAATGCAACTGCACATCATGCCAGAAGTGTACAAAATTGGTTCAATGAACATCAATCTGACTTCCAACACCTTTTTTGGAAATCGCAACTATCCGGATCTTAATCTAAAAAAAAGTTCGGAACATGTTGGAAAGGCTCATTCAACATCACTCTTCTCTTCAAACTAATTAGAATGATATTCTATAGAATTGATGTTCTTGTGAATATGGGCTGTTATCCTTGCAAAAGGAGAACCAAAAAACATTAATCTAAGGTCATCATTAATTCACTGGCCAGTGTGCGTAGTTTTACTGTATATGTATGATGACAATTTAATTAGATAAACTAAAACAATTAAAAGAGCTCTTTTAAACAAATTTAATAAAATGTTAATACTATTTAGAAGTAGATGAGAGCTGTGGTAAACTTGGGCCCAGGATCAGAACTTCAGTTCAGGACTCTCTTTAAAAGAATGTACAGTAGAGAACCATTTATCCGGTATCCAGAAAACCGGGAAACCAGAAAACCGGGGAAAATTTTGCTCGATTTTCCCGCCATTTTGAACTAGAATGAAAAAAGCAGAAATTGAACTCATCCTTGAAGTTGAAGAGAGGAAAATTTAAGGAAGGGGAAAAAAAATTTCCCCGTTTACCCAGAGAAACATCATTTCCTCCGTGACCTTGAAGGCAGGGAAGAGAGGATTGTTTTATTTTTTCCTTTAGGCCGTCAATCAAACTCAAGGGTGTGGCATGCTGATTTCGTTTTCTGCTTGATTTACGAGGGGGGGGGAAATGCATTGCATGCATATCAGTGAGCAGAAAAAGAAAAGAGAAAAATATATTTATTTGACATCGACTAATAAAAATAAAATCTTTTTCTTTTGAATAAATTCTCATTCTTTGGAAGTGCGGTATCAATTGCAAGTTTTTCTTGGTGTGGAATCACATCTGCTGTAATAAAAAATCTTGTTTTTATCAACAAAAAAATAAAATAAAAGGAGAATTGTTTATTAATCTAAACATAGGATTATTTTATGAAGCAGATTGCAGTTTTGTTTTTCTGATTCCACTACGCTTGATTTTTTTTCTTTTCACGATAAACTTCGCACTCAATAAATTAATTCCTTTTATTCATAAATTTTATCACTAGGTTTTTTTTTTTTTTTTTTTTTTTTTTTGAATTCCGTTGATCTTGCCTTGTTCCGGGTTTTAATATTTATGCTAGTGCCTTTTTTAACTATCGTTTTGGTTCGATAATTTTCAAGTGTTTTTATTTAGATTAATAAGTTTTCCTTTTATTTTATCGTTTCCTCCGGTATAATTAGGTATGATATATATTGCGTTATTTAATCATTGGTTTTGTTTATATTATTTAATTTAGGAATTGTAATTATTTTTAAAAAATAAATATGTGAATTTTGTATTTTTTAAACTTGATTTTCTTGTCTAAACTTGCAATTTTTTTTATTCTTTTAAATGTTATATATCTACCATTTTTTTTTCTTTTTAAAGTTAGGAGTACCTTTCTTTTTTCTCTTACTTTATGCATTACACTTTTTCCTTGTACTTCGGGTTCGATAAAACATCGATTAACGACACTTTTTGGTCGATCCAGAAAACCGGGAAATTCAGATATCCGGGATAGCGATGGTCCCGAGCATCCCGGATAATTGGTTCTCTACTGTACTATTTTTCGTTTTCGAAGTTAAAAGACCTCAATTAAAAATGTCACTATTTTTAAACGTAAAAAAATCCGAAATGTAAGTAAAATCTATATAATTTTTTAAATTATTACTTTTTTAACAATAAAGAGTTTGTACAATAAAGAGTTTTTAAATTGAAAATCTTGTATAAAATACTAATGGTATTTCTTGAAAGTATATAAGAACAGTGAATACTAATCACATTGTTCACATAAATATGTCATAAGCATGGAAAATGAAAGATTTCAGTTAATTATTAATGTAATTATTAATAAATCACACAAATAATGTTTCTCAAAATGTAGCAAAATGCATCTCAAATATTAACTGATAAGTACAGAAAGAATGAAAAAATACTTTTCATATTTTTTATCACGAGTATTTAGTGCCCTATCAGAAAGGGAGCACAGCCCAGTCCCGTGCAATAATAAGACCCTGAATGCTGACGAATCAAGCCAAGCACACAAGCCAACTTAGCAGAAGCAGCAAATACTGCTGCTTTTAATGGGTCTATGAAAAAGTCAAGATGTTAAGATTGTACAAAGAATGTTTAAACTAATTATATATATATATATATAGTTAAACTATTGAATCAGTTCAAATAAGTTCCTAAATGTCTTTATACTTCAATACTTTCTCAAACACATTTTTTATATCTAACATACTTTTAAATCTTATTTCGTATTTGGTGAAGCCAAAAATTAAAAAATTAAATTCCCTAGGTCTTCAGCCTCCAGGAAAAATATTGCTGAAGTTTTTATGCTTTGCACTACTTTTCCTCTAAATTACATTAGGAAAACTGTTTCTTGGTGCAAGAAATCCATTAGTTTAAAGTTTTAAAAAGTTTAGGATAATGCTAAAAGGTTTAACATTTATCATTTCCTACAATTATTATTCTAAGCAGATGATAAAAAAATTTATTGGCTTTAAAAGTGAAGTTAGAGAAATAAAATTTTGAGAGCTAGAAAATAATGTTATTAACCTCATGTCTCGTATCTATGACCTTAATCCCCAATTTCTCAGCAGCAATAAGGATAGGTGAGATATGTCCTCCAATCAAAGTAAAAATGTGTGAAACTCCATGGCTCTAAAACAAATAAAATATAAATTTAAAACAATAAATATTCCTAATGTTTCAGTACAATAAAATAAATATTTAAATTATTGTCAGTTTTACTAGGATACAAGGTGTTAGTGTAAAGTGTTAAATTAAAGAAAGGATTTTTGAAGGGAAAAAATTTTTAATTTATATCTCTAATTTTAATTTATAACTCTAATGCACTTTTTTTTTCTCAAATCAAATAAAAAGTTTTCAAGCAAGTCTGTTGAATTCATAACAATGCAAATGCATATAATTGACAAATTGTGACTTCGGCATCAATTGGTTAAGCAACAAATGAAACTTTTCCTGCAATAAAGTTAGATTCCATAGGAAAAACTGAAAGGCACATCTTAACCTCTCAGAAATTTTCTCGACTAATATAATCTATTAATACAGTTAATGAAAATAGCTGGCTGAATAATGAGGTACAATTTAAAGAACTAAAAATCTTAAATATATGATACAACAAAACAATTGAATGTCCCATGACTTTTAAAACAATGAATTTCTCCCATATATACTCCACAATATTGTCATAAAATTACAATTTGTATTTCTTAAATGAATTTGTTAAATACAGGTATCACAAAGTACAGTAACCCCTATCGTCATTGTAATGGGTAGACATGTAGGTGATTAGGTATTGATTAGGACTGGGCGATATTAGAAATTATATATCGTGATATATCGTCAGTTTTGCATCGCGATATAGCGATGTATCGCGATATAGTATTTTTGAATTTCATTTACTTTAAGGCACAAAAAGTCAGATTTTTATCAAGACTTCATACGCATATTGATTTAAATCAATTTATAAATTTGAAAATATATATGTTTTGCTAAAGAAAGATATTAAATAAATTGACTAAGATGTACAAATCTTACTTAAAATATTTATTGAAAAAATGTGTGTAGATACAGAATGAAATATTTGCACTTCTTTATCGTTTATAAGGTATAAGCAGTCTTAATTTAAGTTAACCCCTAAAACACCCTTAATGAAAAAAAATATTGTTATTAAACAAAAGCTGATTTTAAAATTTCAAAATATATTTTAATTAAAATAAAAGTTAGATTGACTAAAAGTTGAAGTTTAAAATTAAAAATGTTCGAATTTTAAACTAAAAAGTAAACATAAGACTTGTAATAATTTCTTAAAATTTTCGATCTCTGAAAGATTTCTCAGTTTAAAAATAAAAAGGGAATTTTATAAAGATATCTAGCTGAAATTATTGAAAGAAAATTTAAAAAATTAAAAAAAAAAGTTTGTTAAGAAATTCATTATGCACTTAAAACAAAGTGTTAAAAATATATTTTTTTTTTTAAAAAAAAGAAACTTTTTTTAACAAATCAATATTTGCTTGTACTATTATGCGTAAATAATTACAGAATTATTAAGTTCGATCGTAATGTTCAAATTCTTAATGAAGAAGTAAACACAAGTTTTGTTATATTTTCTAAAAATGATCACGCAAATAACAAAAGATTTCTTAGTTTAAAAATAAAAAAATAAATAAAAGTGAAATTTATCAATATATTTACCTAACAGCATAGGAACAAAATTTAAAAAATAAGTTTGTTAAAAAATTATTTGTATGCTTAAAGCAAAGAGCTAAATAAATTTAAGAAAAAAAAATGCTTCTTAAACACTATTTTTATTATTATTTCATATAAATAATTAAATTAAATTAAATAATGACCGAATTATGAACGAAAAACAAAGTAAGGCAAAGTTTCTTAATTAAATTCTTAAAAATAAAAAAAGAATTGTGATATTCGGTAATATATTTAGCTAATTAACTAATAATATAAAACGAAAATTAAAAAAAAATCATGATTTTACTCTCTAATAAAACGAAGTAGTAATTGATAAAAAAAAATAAAAAAAATGAATAAAATTCGCAAACTTTTCAAATTCTTTTGAACAAATAAAGTTTATTGACTTATGTCCAAAAAATAAGTTTTGTTTTAACTTTATTTCTAAAAATAAAAACAACTCAAGATTTATAAATTTAAGATCAGTAATAGAAGCCCATTAAATTATTAGAAGTTTTATCCGAAAGGTTTTTAATAAATTAAAAGAAAGTAAAAAAATAACCTAACAAATTTATTTACTTTGTAATTTAATTCCTTATGGGTGCCTTAAATTAGATTTCCGATAATTTTCACATTTAAAAATATAAAAAAAGTTTTGTCAGAAAATAAATAAAAAACTTACCTAATTAATGAAGAAACTTTTCTTTATAAATTCTTTTCAATAATAGATTGCGTTCAGAACAAGGTTACGACGGCGATCACGAAGTTAATCCCATAGAAAATAATCTACAAGAAACGATTTCAAATCGCGAAGGTGCGAAAACGAACATGTGATATAACGATATAAGGTCTCAAAAGTGATTCTGATTCTACCGCTCATCAGTCAAGGCCGTCTCAACATAACGAAACAATATCGTCTTCCACAGCGTGAGTTGGCATCGGAACGTAAGAGAAAGTCCTTGCGTGTATCGCTACATCGTCTTCTTCACTCGACGGCTTAAATCAGATTTCTGATGCATCGCTTGGAATGAAAGTTGCTGTATCGGTTTGCCGATATAGGCGTTAAATCGATATGTCGCGATATATCGATTTATAGCCCAGTCCTAGTATTGATTTATAGATTTTATTTTATCTAATATTTATTAGGACACCCGGTGGCTGAGCGGTAGTGCTTCGTGCTCCCATGCCACAGGTCCTCGGTTTGATCCTTGGGCCGGGCAAGGTTGATTCAGCCTTTCATCCCTTCAGTGGGTTGATAAATGAATACCAAGCATGCTTGGGAACTAAACACTGGGGGTTCCGCGTTTGGCTGACCACTTACCCAGAACATCTGCTCTTGCACCTCTGAGCCCAAGGTCAAGAAAACTAAGATGGGCACAGTAGGCCTTGGCCCTCTATTTGCTGCCGTGCCACTGAGTTAGTAAGTTAATGTTTATTAGAGATATTTAAAAAAAAAATTTCAAAACTGGTGAACCCAAAAAAATTGATAAAGAAAAATTAATTCTGAAAACATATGCTCAATGTTATATTTTTTTAGTAACTATTTAAAAAAAAATTTAAAATCCAAGAAAATTAAAAAGTCAAGTATTTCATAAAAAAAAAAAAGAAAATTTTCAATATAACAAATATGATGTGTTTTATTGATAAACAAAATTAAGTATATACCTTAAGAACCTGTGCAACAAGAGTTCCCCCATGATTCTCAGATTCAATATCAACCTAAAAAAACAAGATTTTTTTTTAATTTTTAAAAAGGAAGAGTCAAGAAAGAAAATAATTCACAACACTCTGTATAGATATAAAAATTATTATAGAAATAAAACCATATGAGAGAATATGTAATCCCCATGCATCCATAGAGATTTCTAAAAGATTTGCCCTGGCACCCTGAAACAGCAAGGAGTACGATGAAAGTAGCTGTGAGGTTTCAAATATAATATTAATCTTTTAATAATTTGTTGCTATTTAAAAGGTAAAAGTAACAAGATTGTTAACCAAAATGTTTTCAATTCTCATGGCATTAAATGAGTTCACAACCTGTTCGAGAAAGATTGAAATCTTTCTTCATTTACTGTTTTTTCATAATTATAAACACATATATTATATAATATAATGGTAGGGATGCAGAGCCTATAGCCTGCAAGACAAAAATGGCCCACAAAGACTTTTAACTATGTTCCTGAACTGTCTGAATTATTAAAAAAATATATAAAAGTAAAAAGTTATTGATCTAGTTCAGAGTCTTTCTCAAAGTATCAGAATTAACTATTTCATTATGAAAGTTTGATTGATGGAATGGATTCAAAATTTATAATAAAATGCAATTACTTACAGATTTGCAAAGATAAAAATTAAATAATTTTAAATTTCAAAATTCTAGCTAGTCATAACATTAATCTGATACTGTATTAGTAACAGATTTCAATTTCTAATTAATAGTGAATGTTATTTTCAGGATAAATTTAAGTTACCTTTTTTGTTGTATACCTATAATTTTAATTTAATTTGCTTTGTAATCTAATAAGTATGTTTAATTAAATGCATTAAAATTAATTATTTTTATTATTTGCATGGAAGTAAAAGATTAATTATACATTTGTAACTTATTCATATTTCTTTCAAACAGAATCTAAATATTACCTATATTTTTTATAATTACAGCATTGAGTTATTGTTGGCTGCTAACACTGTATTTTATTGGTTTTGTGGCCCACAGCCCAAAAATGGTTGCACATTCTTGATTATGATTAATACCTTCTAATCAATTACAATGAAAACACTTGACTGGATTTAAATACGAGTTGTGTTAACTATCTTTGCATTCTTACCACTTACTTCAATAGTTTCTATCCCACAATCTTACCAATTATATGTATAGAATGTTATACAGCAGACAAATGTTTTATGACTGGGATGCCATGAGACAATTTAAATCTTCTAAGCTTGGGAAACCCTTCCCTATTTAATAAGTGAAGAATAATGTAGCCTAAAATGTGATTTTATACCAGAGGATTAATGAACCAAGGCATAAACTAATAATCTCAACTCAAGCTCCTCCTCAAAAAAATAAACAAATAAAAAAATTTAACAAAGTTAAAAAAACATATATTTTGTAAAAAAAAGTTCCACCAATAATTGTGTTCTACTGTTCATGAAAGTTGTGATTTGAACTTAAAATCTTACAACTCTAACATGAGTGTTGTTGATGGGAGATCAAGTCATCCCCTCAATATTTATAAATATTTTTAAAAAATGTCCCTAATATTTCATATAAATATAAAAATTTACCATCAATTTAAACTAAGCTAGGTTAAAAACAAGCCAACAAATAGTAAACATTAATCATTTTGCAAAGATTTAGCAATGGAATTAATCTTTTCAATTTTTTTAAATTTGAGGATTTTTTGAGAACTAGTAAAACCAATTTATTTTAATTCTGCCTCCCTTAAAAATTGGAGACCTGAGACAACCCATGAAGTCTAACAAATTAGAGATTTAGACAGTGATGTGAAGATCTGTAAGGATGTCAAGTACAATCCTTGGTGAGCCTATATAAATAGTTGCACAACCTACAAAAGTGAGCAAAAAATAATAAGAAAAAAAAAAGATATGTATTAATAAAAATCTAAATTACTAACTGTTTAAATAAAATGGAAGTAGAAATGATACTGTTTCAAAATCATATTTTATTATTAATAAAAATATTTTGCTATAGCTAAATATTTACCTTTTATGAAACAGATAAATATTATGGATAAGTGACTAAATGTAACTAAAAACAAGCTTGCATCCTAAAACTGGAAGAAATATAGAAAACTTTTATTGCATTCCTCCACTTATGATACATTTATGAGGGAATGTTGGTACAAGCTTGATATTCTGGGAAGTTTTATTATTGCGATTTGTAATAAAATTTACGAATAATTTTATCATTCATATGAGTTTTCTGTTATTTATAAATTTTAAAAGGTGATGAGAAAATAAATTTACCAAATATTAACATCACAACACAAATAAACTGTGAGGTGTGCTATGTTTTGAGCGTTAGTCCCTATTTGGCTAAATTTGTGTTAAGTATTACTTTGTTATTTATCGGGTAACATTGTAGCATGCTTGTAAAATCTTCCAAAATTTTTGTTCTTCAAAAATTAAACAGATTAAAATAAAGTTAAAATGAAAGAACGTGTTTTATTGTAAACATCACAATTTTAGTAGTATTGGCTGAAGCGCTTAGGCGTTAAAATAAATTGGAAGTAGTAACCTGAAAAATTAATCATGAACCTCTAGCACCCCTGTGCCTAGCTTTACATGGTCATTTATACATAAATATAGTAAAAATAAATATATAAAAATATATAACAAGTAAAGTAGATACAGGTATACATGGTATGCAATAAAAAATATATACCATGCAATTACCAATTAAATTTAATATTTCTATAAGTACAAGTATTTGTAAACAACCCTATATCCCATTGTATATGTCAATGTTTAAAACTCCCAAAATTTTATGAAAATCAGGGGTCGACTTATACACAGGTAATAAAGTTAAAAGGTTGATCTCGAAATATTAATTCATTATAAAGAATGAGATATACATGAGATTATATTCCAAACTTTAAAAACTATTTCTAATAAGTTATATACAATTATTTTTACAAACAGAGGTTTTTTTTGTTTTTTTTTTGTAGAAAAAAATTCTTTGAATGGTGTTCAATAAAATTTAGAATAAAGAAAGTTAATATAATTTATTCAAGAGTATATAACAAATATAAATCAGTATATTTCAGAGTATTTCATAAATATTTTCAGTAGTCAATGTATACACCTGATATACCAGAAATTTGCTATCATGTAATTAAAAATAGAGGATTGTCTTATACACCAGGAATATACAGTATTTTCATTTAGTTATTTCAAATTACTTAAATAAAATTATACAAATTAGGGATTGAATAAGTGGACAAATTTATTGAATGAAAATATAAATCGTAAAATTAAAGAAAATAATTTATACCAATAGTTTCTTGAAACAAAATAAAATATAAACAAAAATTTTTTTTAAACAATAACAAAATTTTTTTTAAAAATTGCCACCAATAATGTAAACAAATAATGTAAAATAAAAACCACAGTAGATGTTACTTGAAAACTTATTAATTTTCATTTTCATACTATTAAGCTTTTACTTAGAGGGAGGGCGAGGATAGTAGATATCATAAAATAATCATTTAGAAATCATAAAATAATCATAATTGCTTACACGAAGTTAACATAATTTTTTTAAAAATTTTTGTACCTTTAAAAGAATTGAAATTAAAAATTTAATTTTATAACAATATATATTTAATCAGTTATCACACTTCGAATAGCCAATAAAAATAATTCATGATGCTTCGATGGATTTTATATTAAAACTTATTAAAACATTATCGCACAATAGAAAACAGGAAAAAATTATCAAAAAGAACCTTAAAATATTGCCTATTTTGAAAGTTTCTTAAAACAGATAGTTGCGAGTTTCGTAACAATCTGCATCTAGAAAATAAAAGATGCATCGTGCTCGAAGATTAAATTAAAACAAATTCAAAACACACGAATCTTATCAACAGGTGTAAAAAAAAAAAAAAAAAAAACATTTTAGAGTACGGTACTAATGATTACGCAACAGTTCACGTAATTTAGGAACTTTTTTTTATATTTGTTTTGCAAAATTAGTTTCCTACCTCTGGCGCTGTCAAAATAGTCCACAAGTCATATTTGATTCCAAACAAAATAAAAGCAGTTGTCAATATGACAAGAAGAGAAAGACCTATTTCTAAGACAAAATCGTAGCAACACATATTTATGAATGAAAAATTCTCAATCGAAAGTTAATAAAAAAAAGAACTATAAAAGTATCATCTAAAAACGCCTTTAGAGCTTATCAAGAAGATCTAGTAACATTGTTCCTGTTTCGAAATTTTCTTTTTTAATTTTATTCACGATTAATTAAATAAAGATTAATGTTTTGATAATAAAACATAAATAAATTTTATTAAATCACAGTAAGTTAAATCTTTTAAAGTAAACAAAAAATTTTCCTAATTAACATCCAGAAAATGCTAGTGTCGCCATCTTTGTGTACACATCGTAATGATCACTAGAATTACTTTGAAAGATTCGTTTTTACTTGCTATTATGCTATTATTCAATAAAAATAAAATGAAAACAAAATACATTGATGCTAGAGTATTGAATTTTTATCTCTTTTTGACTCTTGTATGTAATGATTGAGTGAGGATCCACATTTCTGTTATTAATGAATGCAGATATAGCGTATATCGTATGTCATTGAAAACCAGAACAAAACGAAAATTTCCAAAACGTGCAACAAAAAAAAAAAAAAAAAGAGACCACCGCAGTTTACGAAATGCAATTGTATGCTTAAAACTTTTGACTCTCGGATTTCGAATAATTATGGAATTACAGTAAATTATATTTAGCACTTCTAAACTAAAACATAAAACTAATTTCAATGCTTAACTAACACTTAAAACGAAAAATCAAGAGTGTTATTTTCTTCAGATAATAAAAATAAGGAAATCAGAAACCAGAGTAAGTAATCAATATTGATTCACCAGGGCATATTATCATGAAACGAATTTTAATAAAAATTATCATGATTTATTTTATTTTTTATTTATTTCCTTTTTTGTTTATTTATTTTGCACTGTTTATTATCTATCCATATAGTTATTTGTGTAATATGCATACTAAATTTCCCTACTGAGAATCTTTTTCCATTTTAAACATAACGAGAAGTTAGTTTGTTGTGAGAGAAAGCAACTGGATTTTAGTTCAAACTCACATTCGGCCAAGGTCACTTACAGGATTAAAATTATACATATTGCTTTATATTTATTTATATTTTTTAGAAACTTTTAATATCACATTTATAAATAAATTATTTATCCTTCTAAATTATCTAATAATTACTTTTAAAAATGATTTCATTAATTTAATAAAAAAACAAAAATCGGTTGATGACGATGGGATCATGGATAAACAAGATGTTGAATTTTTTTTTCAAAAGTGATTTAAATGATGCGTGTGTAATTCTAGTTTTTTAAATTTTTTTTATTTTTTTAAATAATAAACAATGAATTAAACAATATTATTAAACTGAAACATATATTGTATTTTATTGGCACATGCATTAACAAAAATTTTTGTCTGATTTATTTATTTCTTTTCATTCAACAAAATATCTCTCACCTTTCAATAATTTTACTCTTTTCACCCCATTCTGCAATTTCTTCTTAAGTAATCCTACAGTTTATTTTACATTTATTTTTGTAAATGCTTTTTAGATCTTTTTCGGTATTCGTCTTTCCTAAATGCGCCAGAAATGGAGCATTTAGGATAATTTAGGAAGTTTAAAAAAACAATTACGCCTTTACGAAATAATTATAGGCAAATGAGAACATCAAAGCTGATAAGCGAAATGGGTAAAATATAAATACACTAAAAAATAAAATAAATAAAAAATAACAACAAAAAAAATAATAAATTAATTAACGGATATTTTATACGATCATTTTAAAACTGAACCGAGTTTTTCCAAGAATTGTAATTTTTACAAATTTTAATAAACAACTTTTAATGAATAATTTAAGACATAAAAGCAGATTTTAATAAATAATTTAATTTATTTGATGAGCTTGGTGCAAGGACAAAGCAAATTTAGGTAATATTTAAGGAAGCAAAAACAAAAAAGTTGTCACCATCTGTCGTTTCACTATTGAAGAAGGCGGTATTTTAAACATCAAAAGCAGTTGGATTGCCTGATGCAATTTGAAGGAGTTTTTTTATAATCACATTTTGTTTACTCCTCGTCCCCCCCCCCAAAAAAAAAATCAAACAGGTTTTCATGTTTTTATTCTCGCTTTTCTCGACAATTGACCATTTTGAAACAATAATTTGCGGCCCCTAATTTGTATATTCTTTTTTTTATTCATTTTTAACAAGTATTTTAAAAGTACTTTTTAAAGACGGTGATTGAGGAGCAACCTACATAAATTACCGAAATGCAGAAATTCTGAAAATTAAAATGATAATGGATAACTTTTTTTTTCCTTCTTAAAGAAAACAACTCAAAAATGATTGTTTAGTAATTTTCTAACCAAATTTTTGAATCGATAGAAACATGCATAAATTTTCCAAGTATTATTTTACTCGTTAATACTTTGTTTAATATAGTTAATAAAAAAAAATTGAAACTAATGCGAATGTTATAGATGGGGTAAAATTGCTCCATGATGAAATCTTTTATTATTATTATGACCGTATATATCAGAACGATACATTTGTGACAAGGGATGCCTTCTTTTGGGCATTCGAGATATAACGACCTATTTTCGATTTATATAATGAAATTTTAAATCATATATGAACTAAAAATGGATCATATATGGACTAAAAATGGATATGGAGGTTTTATTTATTTTTTTTTTTTCAGTTGAAAAAAGTAATATTTTAATATATTTTTCACTCCAGTTTTTTATTATTATTAATTGTTTCACACACTTTATAGTTTTAGATGAGTTATTCAGCACAGTAAGTCTTTTTCGTTGAAATTTTTTTTTTTTTTTTTTTTTTTTTTTTAAATGGACTAAAAATGGATATGGAGGTTTTATTTTTTTTTTTTTCACAGTTGAAAAAAGTATATTTTTCACAAAAAGATTATCTTTGTCATTTTCATAAAAAACAAAGATTTATTTCAAAAATCTAAAAATAAAATGAACTGAGTATTAAGTTGCTTAACCGAAAATGTTAATGGCACTACCATAATTGATCCCAAAACTTTAAAACATTTTGTAAAAAGAATTCGCTGAGGATCTATTGTCAGCATTGTATTGTCAAAAATTTAAACAACTTACTACAAACGTTAGTCATTAATTATATGTTACTGTATTAGTTCTTATGTAATATTTTATATTATGTTATTATATTATATTATGTTATTATATTATGAATTTATTTAAGCTTTAAATAATCTTTACTTTCCCCATTTTGAATTTTAAGCCATTCGTGCAATAAATCATTATAAAAAATAACAGGATCACAGTTTATGGTTATCAAAAATTGATCGCTGAAGGAACAACGAGTTTTAAATATCGAGAAATAATTTAAGCAATTTTAAATCTTCTCCGGTTGTGTTATTTCCCACTTTGGTGGTCAGAATGGGCCAGCCTTGTCCAGGAACCACCATAGAATCTTTTTTCTTTAGTTTTTTCTTTCTAACTCAAATGTTTATGCTAACAAATCCATAACCACCTTTGCATTAAAGAAGGAAATTAAGTGAGGTATTAACGAAATTTAGTTCTATATATGCAAAACGGTTGTTGAAACTTTCGACAAAATTTTGGAATCCGTTTCCCCGAAAGGCAATTCCATACATAAACTCTATATTGTAGTACAACTTATGAATGAAGAAATTTAAAAAAATCCCGATTTTTAATTAAAAACCCGTGATTTCTATTAAAACTCCTTTTTTGAGTTAATTTAGAAACGCCCTGTACATATATTCCAAAATAATTCAAAGCCTTCAGACAAGACTTGTCTTAAAAGTTCTGTACCATATTCTTCATCTGCAGATATATTAATTTTTATATATTCTTCATCTAGAGACATATGTATTTGTGCTTGTATGATAATAAGAGTATAAATTTAATAAAAATTAAGTTGTATTGTTTCAAGTGCTTTTTCCAGAAAGTCCAGAGAGAAACATGAGACATTTTTAAAAATCTTATAAGGGCTTTGTAAGTTTTTTTTCGCACAAAAGCGTTTAGGACTACTAGTTCCTTTTAAAGAGAACTATTCATTATGCAGCGACCAGCATAAAAAATATTAGGCCAGAATTAAACAAAATGTTTTCATCAAAAGATGGACTTATAATTTATTCATAGTTTATAATTATAATTAGATTATAATACTTAGATAATAATTCATAGATCATATTAACTTATAATTTATTCATAGATTTAAGAATGGTATAATAATGAAGAATATGTCGAAAACTATAAAAACCCGTTTGAATCTATGACAAAACGAGTGAAACTGGTATGATAATAGAAGGGGGAATATTAAATACTACTAAAAAACAAACTGTACTAACATATTCCCAGTAAACTGTTTTCTAAAATACATGCTAGATTCAATTAAGCCCGTTGTAGCTTAACTTAGTAGTCCCACATAAGAGAAAGCTTATTTCCATCTTTTACCCAATTTATGGCATAGGGGCTATTTATAAAATAATGGTGTCACCTTTCTTTTTCAATATTTTAGACACTTCTCTTCCCTTTTGTCACAGTGTCACACTTCACTATACCCCCTTGCACACACGTCACGCTAGATTGTATAAAGATATACCAGCAGTTCAGAAACAAAATACATTTCTAAATAATATATCAAATGTATATATAGATATTTTTCAAACTTTTAACTTTATGTTTTAATGTCATTTGTGAGCATTACTATAGTAATGATATCATGCATACTCATTTTGATGAAGAAAAAAAATTTAAGCAATATAAAATATTATATCTTTTGATAATAAAAAAATATTTTATCTATTTTTATTTTAACCAAAATTAAAGTTGTCATAGTTTTTGTTATTCCCTTCCTCTCATCCAAGCGTGACATAAATTGTCAACAGCTCCATAGTTTTTTTTTTCTTAATAACTTTTACTTTGTTAAAATGATTTAAACAGAAAATGCTAAAAATATTTCTCACATTGAGTTAAAAAATTAAAATTGTTAAAAAATTGTTCTAGACAACAATGTGCATTTTATTCCATCACCTTAATCCGATTATCTATCATAATAAAGACGCATTATTGCATTTAATAAGTTGTAAAACAAGAGAGTTAAATTTCTAAACGTATTTTTGCGTGTTTAAATACTTATTGTATAAAGGAAATGACATTATTTTTTATTTTTTAATTTTATGTTCAAAATACCAGAAAAAATATTTAAAAGAAAACCATATCTCACCTATATTTGTTTCTATAGCAAAGTTTCTTCTAAATTTAACTTTTATTTAGTTTTTGATTTATTTCATTTTTTAACTTACATGGTAATACTTCTTATCTGTTAACTATTTTTTTTTCATTATGTTATTCTATAACAAGCATACATTTTAAAATATATATTTAGAGATTATTTAGTAACAAAAAGCGATGGTGAGTATTCCTTATTTTTAAATTTCTCGTCATCTAGTATTTTAACGTATTTATTTAAAACTTATGAATTAAACTACTAAATTATGAATAAAGGTTAACAACGTTTAAAAAGCACCATCAATGGCAAAGAGATGGGCATTCTATGATTTCTGTCCTAAAATGAAAAGCCGATTTCAGCGTCGAATTGAAACAGAAAATAAAAGGGGGAAACACGCAGATGCAAAAGAAAATTTCAAACAAGTTGCTCGCCAGAAGAAAAGAGTTTTGACCAAGAAAGATAAGAAACAGGAGTGGTGGAATTAGGTGAGAACCACTGATGATGCAAGATACAGAAATTAAAAGAAAACAGATCTCCAAACATTTGGAAAGAATGGAATGTTAGAAAAGACATTAACTAAACTATTAAAACTTTTGAAAACATGGCCCACGATTCCCAGAAATCTAGATCAATGACTGAGAGCAGTGTTGCATGATATAATCAAGCTGCTCTTCAACCATTCTTAAATCATTTAGTACTGTCACTTGAACAATGAAATTGGTTTCTAAAAATATAAATAAGAGTTATTGTTACCGAACACATATAGAGGCTTTAAACGTCTGAAAATATACAACACAGTCCTAAACAATATCTGGATAAAGAGAGCCTAGAGAAACGACTAGAATCGATAAATTTCTAACTTTGTAACTTTATTCTGTCATCTTCGAAAGCTGCTCGTATCATTAAATAATTACATAAATGTCGAGTGAATATTACTGATGTGTAATGTAAGTCCAAGTAGTGAAACTGTCAAAACTTTCTAGTAAATAAATCAGAATTACTCACACTGAAACGGGAAATCTCATTCTCAACAAATGATAGAAACTATCACTTATCTTAAGTATTGACGGGTAAATTGAACGATCTTAGCTCATTTAATTTTTACAAAACTTGAAATATCTTTTGAAATTTATCTAAATCTTAATCAATTTCAGTGGTATAAATAAGAATTTATAAACAATATTTCCATTGAAAATTATATTATCTCATAGAAAATAATATATCCTATTTTTGTTTAAAAGAAGTTTTTTAAGTAATGTAAATTTATGAGATGCGTTTAATATTTGTTTGCTATGATTTCCAATTAATGATTAAGTTTTAAAGGTTTCTACAAGGCTCAAGCCAGTAACGTGTTTAAAATAAAAATTATATTTCCCGATTTTCAAAAATCCAAGTGTTATTAATAAAAATTATATTTCTAAATTGTCGCAAATTTAAGCTTTTTTAATAAATTTAATACTTCGATTACCACAAATTTAAGCATTTTTAATAAAATAAGCTTCTGAATTATGCTTAAAAATTAAAAAAGTGATTAAAAAAAACTTGACTAACTAAATAATTCTTCAAATAGCAACAGCTAGAACCTTGCAATAGGTGTTAGAACTTGAAAACTTATACAATATGATAAAACAGTAAAATATTGACCATTTCAAAACAATCGCTTTTTGCATAGTTATCTAGTTAAAGTATTATATAACTACGATATTATATACAGTTCCCAGCTTAAATGTCAAACTTGAAACAAATAATTACGATATTAAATATTAATTATGCAAAAGCATAATTTTATGATAGCTATTTCTGTTAACCTCTCCCAGGTAGGTGACTTAACGTATTTTCGATAATAATGATGTTTAGAGATTTATGTAGACAACCAAAATCATTAACAATATGCATAGAAAACCACTTTTTAAAACTTATATGAATGGAAAGGCGTGTTGTCATGCAGAACTTGTGTATTATTCATTTCTTTATTTCTCTCGCATGCACTATCGCTTGCACCCTTTAGTCCAGGACACATTTTTAAAATGATTTTAAAATGCATTTTTAAATGTATTTATAATTCCTTTTAAGACATTTTAAAATTATAATGCATCGTAATGCATTTTTGAAATTATTTTAAAGCTGCGTGTATTGTTTTGGATCTTTTTATATACTGCTGTACCATACAAAACGTATTAAATTCTCTCAAATCTTCTATGATTAATTTTTTTTCTTCAAAAAATGCGAAATTTGAAATTATTAAGCCATTAATATTTCTAATTTCTGATATTATTATATATATATATTATAATAAATATTATAATAAATATTAGAATTCGAAATAGAAATTTTTGCTTCATTTTGAATAAGGCTGGTCTGCTTTAATATTTTTGGTTTAATCTGATACTTTCCCTTTTCATTACTTATTTTAAAAAATATGAAAAAAATCTAGGAATGTCTTAAAATTTTCTTAAAAATGAATTAAAGTAAATTAATTACAATACAAACACTTCAAATTTCATGCAGTTATCTTTGATAGGTTTAAAAAAATAGAAAAAACCACGAAAAAATTATCATGCCAGGAAAAACTTTCTAGTTTTAGCATCACTTGAAATTCAGTGTGATGAAAAAAGAAATTATGTATGATTTGTTTTACTTTGTAAGTGAGATAAAGATCTAATTTTCTATAGTTTGAGATATAATTTTATAATGTTTTAAGTAGGAAAAAAAGATTTTAAAGATTTCTGTAATCCACACCTAAAAATCATTGAATAGTAATTATTGAAATTGTTCAATCATTGAACCATGTTTGGTAGCAATTGCTCGAGAAGACAACGACTGTTACGACGCACTTCATATTATTATTAGTTTCTTAAATTTATTTTTATTTATTTATTCATTGTTCTATCATGGATTTGTTGTTGCCATGTTGATAGGATATTTTTAAAAAAAGTTATGGGTGATACTAACACTCAGTTTGACTTTCGAATTTAAGTTGTATTACTTAAAATAAGCATCGTATTTTGTTTCACATTAGTTAATATTTACTTGAGATCGTAATGGTTTTAATACAAGAGTATCTAAACAATTTCAAATTTGGATTTTAAAAATTTTTAAAAGAAAAAAGTTCATTTAAAATATAGATATTCTCTCTTTCTGACTAGTCCTTAATCAGAGTATATAGTGAATCTCGACGAATTTTACTGTATTTGTATTAGAATTACATTTCCTATCTTCATTTTATTTTCTATATTATTAAGTAGAACTTAATGTGCTGCAGGCGCATTATTATACCGCAGAAAATTCTTTTAATTGGAGTATAAATGCTACAATTTAGTGCCACTTTCTTTAAAAGATCTTTCTTTTATAGATAACAGTTTCAATAGAATTAGAGTCTTAATTCACACACTTAAATCACTTTCTCTTAATATAACTTCTTAAATAGTAATAAACTGAAAATAGGTTTATTTATTAATAAAAAAGTTTTTAAAAGAAACTAATTTTTTTAAGAAGAAGTATTTATGTTATAAACTCAAATTTAATGAATTATGCGATTCTTTTTTCATTCACATTACAATTGTTATTACTCTTTAATCCTTTAATGCAAAAATTTTATCAAACCTATTTTTCATATTTTTTTCATTAGTTCGTATTAATTTAGGTCAAAATAAGTTAAAAATATTATATTTAGCATTTTATTAAATTATGGTTATGAAATCATGAAATACCGGGTATTTTTTTTTCCTGCGTAAAAGGTGAAATTTTCCAAACAGTTCCAAACAGTTTTTCAAATTTGCAGTTATTTAGATCTAAGAGAAACAGTTATTCATCATTAAAATTTCATTAATTTAGGAAATCAAATATTGGTAAATTTTTGAATACCAATAAAAAAAAAATTTACGCTCTACATTTTTTGGATTTTAGTACAAAGATAATTCCGATCATCTAACAGATTTTTTCAGTAACTATTAGACTGTTTTTGATGTTTAAAAAATTTCAAAATAAATTTGAACCCAATTTGATTTGAATTTTATCCTGCCAAAATATTTGTAATACTTGCAATCTAGCTAAAACAGTCAAAAGTGTAGCCAAGAGTCCGTAAAAAATTTAGGCACTTTAACACTAGTGCCTAACGTTTAGCATTTTAACGTTAGGCACTGAAATTAGCTTTAAATTTGAATTTTAAAAGTAAAAAAAGTTCATAAACATTATTTTCTTTAAAAAAATATCTATTGAGTACTTGAGAATGTGATTCGCTTAAATTATTAGAAAAAAATTCAATTTCAGTTGCGAATTCGGTGCCAAGAAGGCACGGAATTCGCAAACGTGGTTTCGAGTAAAAATTATTTTAATGTTTGGAATAATGATTGGAATAAATGATTTTAATGTTTGGATAACCAATGTATTACATTTGTTCTTTTTAAAGAGCTGCATCAGCTGCGAAATTCTAAAAATGATTATCGATTCTTATTCTTAGGTGTTAAACTTTTCAGTAAATTCTAAACACGCTTTCTTTGCCAGTCCTAAAAACTACCATGCCTCATTAAAACTCATTGAACGGGGGAAGTTCTTGTGCGAGAATTCTATTTTTTTTACTCTAAATTCTTTTTTTCTAAAAACTATTTTGAAACGAACGTTTAATTTTTAAGCAACTTACAAACACTAAATAAAATCCTTTGCAATCCAATTATTTACAATATAGTAAATACATTTAATACAATAAATAAATTTAATGCAATAAATAAATTTAATAAAATAAATAAATTATGCAAATAACAACTTATACTTAAAATATAATAATTTATGCAAACACAAAAATTTTAAATTTAGAAAACGATTACAAATTGTGCCATTTATAAAATCGTTTGCTCATATTATTGTGTTTTTTTCCCAGTTTTAGATCATTATTTTTAGACCATCAAATTGGCAGAAATCATATTACTTACATTTAATTTTAAATTGGTAAACAGAGGAAGTTTTAATTAACGAATTTTTGTTTAAATTTTGGATCTTTATTTGTCTGGAAAAACAACTTGATACTTTTTTGTTTCTCAAAACATCTATCATCGTGTTTATCAATATGTTGTAATATACAAATCTAATATTACTTAATCTTACATATACAGCGATATTTTGTATTTTACGTTTAAACAAAGCATTCTGAATTTAAATAATTTCAGCTCTATTATTACCAATATTGATCAATTTATCTGCGAGTTTCAGTCATTTAAATTACTTTATTTTTCACAAAAACTATTAATTTTTAGTACGAAAAAGACATTAATGTACTGCATTTTAATAATTATTTACTAATTACAAGAATTTTTTATACGATTCTATCAATTTTATTGATAGTCAGTTAACAGTTCGTTTTAGTAACGACTAGTTTTTTTTCCTTTGTCTTTTTTAGGTAGAGTTTATTGTTAAAATACTCAGTTGTAATAGTTCCTTAAATTTCACTTAGAAAAAAAAATCAAGAGAATTTTCTTCCATCCATTAAATATTTGTCAAATGATAATTATGCTATATATTTTTAAATTTTTTAGCTAGCCTTTAATTTTGTTGAATTTAAATCAATGATAATTCATGAATTTTTTTTTTCATTTGTCTGAAATATTTGGATGAATGACTTTTGGAGATTTCAAAATATTGTGGGGGACATGTACCCAGGCCCCCCTGCAATTGACTCCAGAGCTAAAAGCTATAATAAACCATTTTCTGAAATTATTCGATTTAAACATCAAAAAGCTGTTAATAAACAGGAAAATAATGGCTCGCAGTTTAAAAAGCTAACAAAATGATGCCATAATTGCTCCGATATCTGATATTCAACATTTTTTTTACGCAGCAAATTCGAACACTTTGCGAATACTTTTTTTTCCAGAAAAGTTTTAATAATATTTCAGAGAGTATTTTACTTCATCTTTCGCATCACCATCCGAAGCGGAGCACCTGAAAAATAAGGGACGAATCAGATGTTAGAGGGTAGGTGACGTCATAGAAGACGGGGGCTCGTATGAATCTAAAAGATGATTTCTTAACTTGCATTTCGTTTACCAAAGCTATAGTTGTCAACCTGTGGATCACAATGGTTGTACTACATTTGTTATACATTCATCTTCTTCTAGCAGCTTTTGTCTATGGTGAGAATATTCATTTTATTAATATTATTTCCTCTTAAATAAAATGAATTTAACTTTTTAATGAACATTAAAAATTAACTTTTTAAAAGAAAAACGTTTCGAAATATTTCTGGCATAACAATTCATTAGAATTTTTTAATAATTTATACTTTGACTTTTTTCCAAGTTATAATTTTTATTTTTAATTCAAAACTTGTATATTTGCCTAAATATATCTGTTAATAATATGAAATGGGTAAAATAGCATAATATAATCTCGAAGACTTGTAAAGTATAATGGATAAATCTTCAAAGAAAAAATTCATTTTCAGTTTAAAACGTGTATATTTGGTAAAATATATATGTGAGTAATGTATATAATAACATGAACAATATGAAATGGATAAAATAATATTATATAATCTCCAATAGTTGTAAGCATAATGGATAAATCTTCGAAGGGAAAAATAAATAAGCAGAATTAGTAAAGGAGGACAGGAAATTAAGAAATTCTTAAAAATCTAAATAATTAATCACTGAAACTTACCTTCAAGATTTCTTATTTAATTTTAAATGATTGAAAAAAGCATTCACTCAATTTAAATAATCATCGCAGTAACTTCTATATTCTTTATCCTGAACGATGTTAACATGAATTTAAAAAAATAATTAAAAACATTATATACTTTTCATTATTATATTTTAAAGTGCGCAAGTTTGCTTGTTATTTATTTTTAAGTATTAATGCACATTAAATGTTTGAAATATTACTTTTATCCAACTTACAAAATAAGCTTATCGAAGAAATATATGTATTAAAAACATTGACAAAATTTTATTGAAACAATTTATTCTTTCTAAGGTCGTTTCTATCTTATTTATATATCGACTCAATTTAATTACAGGTCAATACAGTTTGATTAAAAAAAATTTGTGCTATTGTTTTTAAATTAAGTTGGAAAAAAGTTTAAAAAAATATATACTAGGAATTCGAAGTTAAAAATGGATAAACTAGTATAATTAACAAACAATGAAAATATCTTATTAATTAATTTTAAACTGTATATTTTATATTTTATTCTAATATAACCAAATTTTAATAATGTGTAATGTTTAATTTAAACCATGTTAGTGATTTTAATTTCAAAGTCAGCTCAACAAATATGAAATAAATTCCAACTTTTAATTTCAAATCTAACTATTTGTTAATAAAATTCATTAGGTGATATAAATTGATATTAGTTTGAAAACAAAAATTCATAGTAGGAAAATAAAATTTAATCTTTAATATCTGTTTAAACCGTTATGCATCATTGCGCTTCATGAAATAATTAATCTTTATACTTTCCCAACGGAAAATGAACAGAATCCTTTAGAATTGTATTATATTTTAATTTACAAATCTTGGTTGAACATTGAATAATTATTAATTTTGAATCGCATAAAATATGTAGCCTCGAAAGTTACATTGTCAATAAGTTTATTATTACTTAAAAAGCCCTTTGAAGTATTACTTTATTTCTTCCTTAAAAGTAATTATATATTATTTCCTGCTAAAGTAATATTACTTTATTCTCTTTTTATTAGTTCATTCTATGCTTTGAATTTAAACTGCAGTAAAAAGAATAATTTATCTTGTTATTAAATAATAACACTAATTATTATTGACAAAAATTATTTCATATGTATCTAATTCTAGATTTATGATACGTAGCTGATTCTTACCAAGTTTTCGTCAGAGAAAATTTTGAAGTGCAAAATTTAAAATATTAATAGTACGCTAAGTTAGAAATAAATTGAATGGGTTTCAAATTATAAAATTCTTTTTAATAACTAGCTAAATGCATACAGGGTGCTCCGTATTCACCGCTTTTATGAATATTTGAGTAAGGGTATTACGGTAAGGATAATATTTACGTAAGGCTATTAAGGGTTAAGAAACGAAAGGTAAAATGTATAATATTTAAGTAAACAAACAAAGCAAAAAAAGAAGCGTTAATAAAATCTGATTGCGAAATACGGGATTCCAAGCATTAAAACCAGTTTAATTGCCAAATGAAACTTTAAAATGCTTCTAATAATCACTTTTCACTTTCTTCAGAAATCAAACAGATTTTAATATTTTTAATTTCATCTTCATTGTTAATGTATGCTATGATTCGTCAGATTTTCATAACATTTTTTTTCACCCTTTAATATTAATTTGTTAATATTTATTAGTGTGGGCTTTTCCTTTAGCTTTGACAAAAGCGTTGAAAGATATATTAATGGTAGGGATTATGGAACACCTGTATATAAACATTTTGAAGGATAAAATAAGTTATAGGTTGAGTCAAAAAATAAATGTAGGGGAGGGGGACGCTCCTATCTTAAAGAAGCATATTAATTTAGTTTAGAAGTCTAAAATGTAATTTTTTGGAGAAATGAGCCAAAACACAAAAACTTACATAATTTCACAGCTTCCAAATAAACTCTACAAACGAAATAAGAATTTAATAAAAAAAAACTTTATTTGTTATGTATTCTAAAAAACAAGCAAGCATTCAAAATATGAATTTGAACAAAGCAATTTGTATTAGTTAAATGTTTTATGAATAAACTTTGATTGCCCGATTGTAAGTAATTGAATGTAATTAAGTATCGATAATAAGTAACTGGGATCGAATCTACTTAGGTAATCGTAACATTCAGATCATAAAGGTATTTTCATTTTTAATCTGATTTTATCAACAAATTCTCAAAAACAAGATTCTGCTTTAATAATAATGCAATTTAGTATTCAAACTTAAAATGAATATTTAATAAATTTCTTCTTTTTATAATTTTTACCAAAGATATAAAAATATTTCTTTAAAAATTCACTTGCGCTATTCCCTCACACAGTAGTACTCTTTCGCTTTGTTTTTGAACAAACCAGCATCTGATTCTGAATCGTTAGTGGATTTCATTGATTTATTTTCCTTTACAAGCTTTGCAAGGTTTTTTCCTAATTCCATTCGAAATACGATATTATATATTTCTTGTACAGATAACATAACACACTACGTTTTCGCCGAAATGGTTGTTAAACTAAACCATACTGTTGATAATAAAAAGATTGATGAATCAAAGAAAATTAAATTTTTCATGATTCTTTAACAAAACTACGATTTGACATATTTCTTGCACATATAACATAGAACTCTCCCTTTTAGTAACAATGGAAACCATGATGTCTAAACTAAACTACACTGTTAATAACGAAAAGATTGATGAAACAGCGAAAATTAAAACTTTCATGCTTCTTTAGCAAAACTACTATCTTACATACTTCAGGCACAGATAATATAAAGCGCTCCCTTTTAATAAAAATGTAAACCATGATGGTTAAACTAAACTACACTGTTAATAATAAAAAGATTGATGAAACAACGAAAATTAAAACTTTCATATATCTTTAGAAAAACCAAAGCAACCAACATCACCAACTAACAAAACGCTTCTTTATTACTCGCATAAAATTATTAATTTTATGTAGTCATGCAATACAAAAATTTTATTTAGTATTGTTTTTATTGAAGTTCTCTTATATAGCTGTGCTATGATAGCATATTATTAAAATTGAGAAAGAAAAAAAGAAAAATTAAGCAGCGGTGAAAAAAAAATTTTTTTTTAAAAAGAACAACAGAAACTTTAAATCAGATTTTGATTAGAAAGGTATTTGGATTAAAACGGTATTCGGATTAAAAAATTCTTACAACCGAAGATTTTCATCTTCTGAAAAATATACTTTCAGCTTATTTAGGCTATGGATTTCGATTTGTACAGTTTCAAATTCGATTGCGTGCTTTATGATGTACTTGTAGTTTTTTATAATTCAACATTATGTTTTAAATTTGTTTTAGGATCAAAAATATTCCGAATTGTATCGATTTGTAAGCTATAAGCTGCGAAAGTTTCGGATCAAATTATTGTATTAAATACCGCCACTTTCGGTGCATAATTATTACTGTAAAAATTATGACATATCATATTTTTTGCTTCGTTACATGTTTCAGTAAAAACGGATTTTACTACTTTTTGCCGAAATTTTTTGTTGTGTATAGCATCTAAACATGTGCACCAAAATTTCCTTTTGCAACATCAAACCTAACACATATTATAGTTTCTTAACTCATTAACTCAGCGTCTATTTAAAAGTGTAGCGCTGCTGCTAGATGTCAGTTTGAGATTGCCTCTTTTTTTTTTTTTTTTTTTTTTTTTTTTTTTTTTTTTAAGGCAGTACTTGTCGGCTACTTTTTTTTTTAAAGAGGTCATCTCAAACTGACTTCCAAGGCAGAAAGAGAAAGGCAGAGACTCATGGAAAAGAAACTGCATTATTTGGTTTTGATATAGCAATACAGCCAGAAAAAAATTTATCTAAGATTAGTGGTAAAATTTGACTAAAAAAGCAGGCTGTATCAAGCTAGTTGTAGTAACATTACAAAAATCTGATTTCTGTAAGCAAAAAAGAAAAATGTCGTAGCACAAATGTTTTATTAATCGAATTTATAATGCGAAAACAAGGAAGTCTTATCTGTCATCAATTAATAATACAAATATTTATATGTGAATTTTAAATCATAACACAGGAATTAGAAAGAAATATGTACCACCAATTTTTGTTTTCCATTTATAGACCACGTTTTGTGGCAGGACATTATTGGGTGAAATATTAAGATTTTGAACAACGCTCATAACCTTAAAATTGCTTTTCTATATCATGAATTTTATCAGTATTATCAATAAATTACTTAAAATGAATGTTTTATTTCCCTGTCTCAGGATTCTGTTCTTAATAGCCACTAATATAATAAATTAAATAATTTAAATTTCGCAACAAGTTTATAAACTCATAGCGAACGAAGTTGCTAATCCTTTAAAATGACAATAAGTTGTGACAATGAAATTGCTAATCATCTTAAATGAGGTCAGCGAGTAACTACTGCCACGAAGGCTTAAGGATTATTTTAATTACTTTGATTCAAGAATTTGAATTTGTAAGAATTCTAAATGATAGATCTTGTTTTAAAATCCCTAACAATTTAGTTTCACTTAAAATAGTAAATTAAAATTGTTACGTGTAGATAAAGTGACATAACTCAAGTTTTTTGCAATTTAATTTTATGTATTATCATTATTTAATATTATGAATGCAATGTTTAAAATAAAAAAATGTATTATTCTCAATTTATTTTTTAATATTACAATGCTGATTAAAATGTATAAAACATTAATGAAAATTGAGATTGTATCACAGCTTTATGTTTCCAACACAGGCAACTCTCGCCGGAATCCCTACTGTTTCAGGAACGGTAATGTTTAAAAGTTTTCAACCAGTTTATTACCATTTAAAATACGAAATTTAAAGTGAAAATTATTTGCTTAAAAAGGAAACATTGGGTTTTCAATACAGAGCAGTTTCTTCAACGTCTTTCAAAAGATGTCTGCATCTTTTTAAAGTTATGTATATTGACCACCAAAATATAAAAGAAGTTATACGAAATATTCTGGTTAGAGACTTTTTCACGCTACTAACGGTTTCCATTATACTTTACAAAAGCACAGAGTTGGCATTAAATGTCTCCAGAAATAGTTGGATAATAAGTTCAGTTGTTGTCGGGCATTTAATGTAAGCGATTTTCGTTTCTAAGCATTGAGAGGGAAAGGGAATCGCCCTCAAAAATTCTCCCACAAAAGCAAATTTGTCTTGTGGATGCAGGAGTTTACTTGTCTTTTGAGTGAAATGTAATATCAAAAATACGAAACACACATGAATGCCTAAATTCTAAGGCATAAATTGATTGCCTATTGTGGGTGAAAAATTATTAAGGGAGATTTCGGAATGATTTTTACTAATTTTTTCCCCATGCAATTGTTAAAAACTATTCAGATTTCTTGGACAAATTATAAATCGATAAAAACTGCTTAATTTTATTGTAACTAGATAAAATTTTAATTTTGTATACTACACAATAGTTGTAATAAAAAGAAAAGTAGGTAGGCTTTCAAGATATTACACAGTATTAGATGCTCGGTATTTTTATACTTAATTTTGACCTCAACGTCAACTTGATTTCGATCTCAATCCTTGCAAACCTAAAATTTAGTATTTCATTTCAAGTATCAATGCAAAAGCTTTGAAACTATGCATGATGTTCCGTAAAGACTATCCTTAATGTGTGTTCTTAGAATTCTTATCTAAAAGAAAAACGAAAAATTATTCACGTTGGAGTCCACAAATTAATATTCACGCAAGAAAAAAATTCTATCGAGATCTGACAAATTACAGTAGTGAATGATGTATGTAAGAAACATGAGGCAGGAGGTTGAAATTTGAATCATCTTTCGAATTTGTTCTGTTTTTTTTTTCCGCGAAAAAACCTATCTAGTTGATTAAATCTGCTCTTCTTTACTGTAATTTATCAGATTTTCATAGCGTTTTGTGTTTTTTCCTATGGTAAAATAGTAATTTGTAACCCCACATGTAAATAATTTTTTGTTTGATAATGATTATAAAAATCGTATTCTGGGCGATCATTACGGAAAACCTTGAGTACATACTTATTATTATTATACAATATTTACAACCTTTTTTTACAATATTTACATACTTATGATACAATATTTCCATGACTTATAGAAAAAAAATTTATTTCATTTATATCATTTTGGAAATAAATAAAAAAAATTTCAAACATAATAGCTGGCTGGAATATGTTATTAATTTAATTGAAATATTAATTCTAATTAATTCTGTATTAAAAGTACTTTCCTCTCTAAGAAGAAGCCATATCAGAAGCCTTCCTTATTAGAAGGTCTTCTTACGATTACTAACTAAATCTATTTAAGCTACAGGTTTTGAACATCGTGTTGAATTAAGATCTCATTGCCTGGAAAGTTCTGAAAATCAATATTGTTTATAGCATTTTTTTTAAAAAGCTAAGCATTTGAAGAATATGTGATAATTTTTCAAATTGCAGATTTACGTCACTTAAAAAAGTGCCTCGTTATAAAATTGAATTTGTAGATCTCACATTATAATTTTGAAATTGGAGATTTTCGAACAATTTCAACAAACTCTTACTACATGCTCAAAACTACTTTTTTCGAGAGTATTTGTTCGACTTCTTGGTCTACTGCACATATTTTTGGATATTAAAAAATTATCATATACAAATAAAATTTTGAGTACTGAGGTAAAGCCAAAGTTTGAAATATCTTGCAAAAAATCGAGAGATATAAAATTTGAACAACCACAATTTCCTATTAAATTATTAATAATACCAAGAAACTGAAGAGGTAGGATAGTACCTGATTAAAAACTTAATTCGTTTCAAAAACATATAAATAGAAAATAACAGTCGACAGGCTTCAAGAGCTCAAAAACAGGTGCCTGTTTTCAAGACTTTGCCAGACATGAGTGAGAAAAATCAAAAGTGATTTGAAATATAAAACGAAAAGTTGCCTACGAAAAATGGAAAAATGAAGTTGAGAAATAAAACAAGAAAAACCACAATGACCGAGAGGGTTAAATCTGTTTCAGTTATGCTTCTCACCTATATTTTTCTTTCTTCGTTGGCAACTTTTCATTTTATATTTCAATTCACTTATGTTTCTTCTCATTTACATTTGGAAAGTCTTGAAAATGGGAGACTGTTTTTAAGAGCTTGAAGCAAGTCGACTGTTATTTCCTTTTCATACATTTTTGTAGCGAGTGAAGTTTTTAATCAGGTACACACCATTTCTGTTCGAAATCAGTTTTTTTTAAAATTGTATTATTACTCTAAAAAAATAGCTTTAATTTTGTGAAAAACTTTCCAGATTGGTAGAGTATCAAGTGATTAAACGCAGCGTCACTTCCTTTTTGTAAGCACACCGACTAATACTTCTTTTTACTTACAAAGAAAAGTAATTTTTAATGCTTGTAAAGTATACTAAATTCAGTTAAAAAAATATCATTAATTCCTTTCTTTAATTTTTTGAATTAAAAAATACGCACTTTTTCCGACTTGCGAATTCATATATCCTTAAAGAAAAACCTAATATTATCTCATAAGTATCCTAAAAAAATAATTGGAAAAAAAATAATGCATCAATCATATCTATCAAAATAAATAAAAACTTCCATGAATATCCACCAACAACTCAGTATTCCAATAAAACTATCGAATCATTTGTTTTAAAAAATAAGCTTTCAGTATTTACATAGTTGCTCAATTTAAATGATCTTCCTTCATACAAGCTCTAAAATCTTTATTTATTTATTTTTAAAAAAAAAGGTTTAGCCTTAGTGTAGAATGCTGTTTTCCATTGCAAAGAATTTCATGAAAGAGATCCTTTTCACTTTTCATGTTTCGGAAATGATATAATTCTATTGTTTGACCCTTTTTACTTAATAATTCAAAATTCCATCTTGTATCTTAATTTAAATAAATACCACCTTTATGGCTTGCTCTTTTTCATTTTCACAGTTAAAAATATCACAAATATTAAATAAATGACCACATTTTAAATGAAAGTCAATACACATAGCAAATTAAGATATGTAGCCCTCATTTTCTAAATGCATGGAATTATTTCTAATTAAGCAATGTTTAGTGCCATTAAGGTTTTAACAGATATCGATTATAATTATTTTTGTTGAAAATACTCAAAAATACAACGAACACAATAAATAGGAAATAAGTATTTTTTTCATTCTTTATTCAGAAAAGAAAATTGCGGAAAAACTTTCAACAAATAAGGAAGTCATAAGTAGAAAATGGGATCTGCAAAACTGTAAAAAAGATAACTTGAGATTTTTTTCATTATTTAAAGCTTCATTCATGTGTAAAAAAATAACTCTTTTAAGAAGTGAAATTGTTTTTACAAGCTTGCTTAACAAATACAAGCTTGTTTGACGGACAAAATTAGATTCGTTAAATAAATATATTCTCATCATTTTTTTTAAAATTGTCCCTGTTGTTTTGATTTTATGTAATTATATATATTTATATATTTATATTATAATAATTATGTGTCTGATTATACATGTGTTATTAGTATGTGTTTGATTAACATTAGTGCATAAATAATTGATTATAATATTTTGGAAATCGGCAAAAAAATTTATTAAATTAATTAGCCAAGTCATTGTTATACCAACCTTTAGAATTAGACGTAAAAGCTGTAGTTTCTCTAATTAGTTACAAAATAAGGTATGTAATTAATTAAAAAAATATCCAAATCCTGCTTTAATAAACATTACTTTAAAATGCTTAATCATCAACGATACCGAACATGAGTAAATGACTTTTTATGACATAGACCATACTGGTTGATCTGCAGTGAAAGTATAGTACAATGATTATATTAAGTGCCAGTACTATATTTCCAATGTTCGTACCACATTTCAAATTCAATACTTGTTCATGGAGAAAAAAATTCTGGTAAAATGACAGTACTATATGTTAATAACGTTACAGGGAAAAAAGAACATAATTCTTTTTATTTTTCTTTTCATATGGTAATGGTTTACCAAAATTTCTAGATTTCAAAATTAATATTCTTATTACCACACATTCAGTAAAAAATACAAAACTGAAAAGTAAATTTACGAGAACCAATGATTTTCATGCCATTCTCTAATGTATTATAATTAAATTACCAAACTTTACCACATTTACCAAATTTCATCGCATATAATAAAACATATTATTGTTCATTTTATCAAAGTAATTACCAAAGTATTTCGGTAAAAATTGTCGAGCTTTCTGGAATTCCCATAGGACCAAAAATACAGTAAATTTTACCATATTTCAGTAGTTACCATACTTTTTCCTCAGTGTATTTACTACCATACTAGATTTACAAAAATAGTTTCTTTTCTTTCTTGTTCGTAAAATGAAAATATTGTTACATCTTGAATAATTATTTAAACTTCAGTAGGTTACTTAAATGTTATGATGTTATTAAATTAATTTTTGCTGCTTAATTATAATTAATAAAATTCTGTGCCCAAAATTTATATTTTCTACAGCTATTGCATAATTGTAGTAAGTAAGGCAATAAAGTGCTACGCCACACTTTTTTCAAAAATTATATGTTTACCCCAAATTGTTTCGTATTATTTTTTCCTGATAGGCACTTTAAAAGTTTCCGAAATTTTCACAAGGTAAAAGCAAAATATACCAGAAAATCTTATAGCTTACTTGGAAATCATGTTGTTTTTAACCAAAAATGATCTTAAAACAAACGTGTGGTTTATCCTTACATTGCTTAAAGCCCTTCAATTTTAATGTACCCAAACATGTGACTTAATATGTGCATTATACATACTATGACCATATATGTAAGAATATCTAATTAGTTATTATAAATAAATACACCATATCCATATAAATAGATAAACTTTGCGTATTATGCATTTTAATAATATTTAGTTGGTAATTTAGTAAATTAAAGAATCGCTATTTATTTTATAAATATCTTTTCAGTTTTACAGTCAAATTTCTGTTTATCTACTACAAAGGCCTTTTAAGAACATAAGAACATTTATAGAAGTTAAACTCGATTAAATTGAGTTCAAATGTTTTATATTATATCATTCTTTAAATTTCGGTTATAATACTCTTCTGATTTTGGAAAATGACACTTTCCCCTTTTTTTAATTTCTTATAATAATAAAATATTTGAATTTATTGTCTTAGTTATAACCTGTAATGATATAATGATAATAATTTAATGACAGTGATTTAATGATAATGTCAATAACATGTAATGATAATTTTTATTTGTCATTTTGTTAGCTCTGAATAAAAATAGAAATTAATGAGATATTAAAAAATAAAATAAACTTCAGCATTTATTCAACTTTTATTTTTTGGTTCAATCTATATATGACTTCAGATTGTTCTAGAAAAAACATATCTTCCATCGTAACTCCTAATTTCCGTAGAAATGGAATCCATTTTAAAAGAGTAATTGAAAAATAATTTAACCGAAAGGAATTTCGTTAGATTACAGTTGAAACGAAATTGAATTTATATGTTGAAATATATAATTCTTTTGAGTAATAAAGTTCAGTAAATATTTTATTATATTCATTTATATAGTTGAATTAAAACTACTTACTTTAAAATATTTTCATTCATTTTTTGCAGTTTATCTACTGTTTGTTTATTCCTAATTACAAACAGGAAATTTAATTTAAGCAAATTGAACTGTAATAATTTCCTTTGTATGAAAGATTTTAGATTGCAATTGAAACGAATTTTGACACTAATTAAAAAACGAAAGTAAATAGAGTTCAAGACGATTAAATATATCTATTGTTTAATTCTCAACTTTAAGACAAAGAAATTCATTAAATACATTATTGAGTAAATAATTAAAGTATTATTTAAAATATGAGTGAAGTGTTTCTGGTAATAATTTTTATTAATTTATAAAAGAACAATAAATGTACAGAGTATTTAATTAAGTACACCATAAATATTAAAAAATAAATCTTAGTGTTACTTCCAAAATCGGTTTCTTTTCACTAAAATTTCTCTCTCTGTATATAGATGTAGATAGATAGATAAATAAATAAATAAAAACTTCTAATTGAAAACACTCGCTTACTCAACTATGTTCTCCAAAATTTTTATAAATGGAATTTTTTATGGTAATTAGTAAGTTATATATTTAGAAATAGTTTATTAACTGTTATTGTTAAACAGTTTTGCTTTTAATAACTTTTTCCACTAGTTTGGATTTACTGAAAGCAACTCCATTTTCTACACTTCCCTATTAACTTCGAAAAACTTCTTATCAACTGCACGTTGATCTTACTTTCTTTATTTACCTCAGACACTTTTACTGAAACCCAATTAATCAAAATATTGACAAAATCAGCTGCCTTTTCTCCAGGCTCAAAGTAAATCAGGATAATATACTACATTACCACATTACCATAATCGTTTCCATTAGCTTTTTATTGACGTGTTAAATATTTAGTTAGATTTCACAATATAATTTTCCCAAATTTAAGCGTTGTATTATTTTATATATATATATATATATATATATATATATATATATATATATATATATATATATATATATATATATATATATATATATATATATATATATTATATATATATATATATATATAGTATATATATATATATATATATATATATATATATATTATATATATATATATATATATATATATATATATATATATATATATATATATATATATATATATATATATATAATATATATATACATATATATATATATATGTATATGTATATATATAATATATATATATATATATATATATATATATATATATATATATATATATATATATATATATATATATATATATATATATATACTTATATGTATATGTATATGTATATGTATATATATATATATATATTATATATATATATATACTATATATATATATTATATATATATATATATATATATATATATATATTTAATTTTCCCAGTCCAATGTGTTTTTGTTACAGCCCTAGAAATGCGACGTGTTGTTTTAACAAAAGCTCTTTTTCTTTTGTGATTATTTCGTCAACTGTCTTTAACTTTTCCGTTTTGGGGTTTGCGTTAAATCCAAACCATTCCTATTTACTACAATTTTTAATTATTTCAACCAAAAAATAGATTTTACATTTTTTTATTGTTTTGATTATAGCATGTCAAAAAAATTTCTTTAAAAAAACTTACAGGTGTAAGTTATTTCTGTCAGCTCAGAGACAAAATAAAGTGGCTATCTTTGATTATTTTTGTCTTCAGAAATGTGTAAAAAGACAGTCTCTTGTAATAATACTAGTTCAGTTTAAAATATTTATGTAATTTGCATAAGAGCTAAATTGTTTTTTACAATAAAAGTTGCTTTGAAGCAATGGTTTACATTTGCCTGATAAAAATGAAATAAGACGGAACACCTAAATAACTTTTGATCAATTTGCCGAATTTTCACTTACTAACATACAATCATAATTGTGAAAGAATAGACTTTAAATATACCTATTAATTAGTGACAACGAAATCAGACATTTTTTTTTTATCAAATAAATTTTTGTTACTTCAAAAGGGATTTCATGTGCCTTATTTTCTTTCTTAAAAACTGAACTTAGCATTTTAAAAATGTTTTATTCATTAAATGACTTGCTAAAATATAAATAAAAATTGCTGCTTTCTACTTTATATTGTATTTAATAAAATAAAGTATATAAAGCCAACGAATAATTTATTACCTGAGATAATAAATCATTTTTCTACAATAGTTTGTGAGTGAATGTGTAAAGCAGAGACTGAGGCGTTGCGCTGTCTTAATGAAATGACAACGACCACAACAAACTAAAGAATTTTAAGAATGATAATGCCTTATTTTTGGTAAACAAAGTATTACATACTGTCTGGGCCGAACTATAGTAGTAGAATAGACTTGAGCATTAATAAATTGTTTGGTTAAATTTATAGTGGTTCAAATATTGTTGAATATTTAGAGTGTTTGTCGTCTGCTAATGTATGTAAACAGTAAAGTTTACATTTCAACTTCAATTTTTTAAAAAAAAACTTTTTTTCTAGTGCGAGGTCACATTTTTTCTTCATTTTTGTAAGTAAAAAATAGATAAAGCCCCTTCCAATGCAAAAAGTGTTTGCATTATTATAAATTTCATAAAACAATATAGTTTTTAAGCAGTTGAATTAAAGGTTTTGAAAAAAAAAATGAGAAATTTATTCAGTACTTATTAAAAGTTAATATTATAAAAAATAATTTGATACCATTTATGCAGTTTACGTTGTACTGAAATAAAACTTCCTTAAAATCAAGAATTGATATTTAATCATTTAAAAACTTTAAATGGAATTCAAATATCCTACATGTGACGTTAACTATATTAATTGACTATGTTGACGTATGAAATTTGGCATTCTGCAGAATGCCTAGTCATAGCAATTGCAAAAAAATGCCTAGTCATATAAAGAATGCTTAAGTTGAAAAACAGTTAAGTTGATGAAACAGTTTTTGAACAGTTTAATCAAATTTTCTGGAGAAAAAAAGAGAAATTTATTTTGCAGTTATTGAAAGTTAATATTACAGATTTTTTTGATAACATTAATGTAGTTTGCGTTATATTGAATTGAAACCTCCTTAAAATCAAGGGTTGATATTCAATCATTTAAAGATTTTAAATGGAATTAAAATATCCTACGTGTATTCAGGAGTTAGGTCACCGTCGGTTAGCGTTATTTCTTTACTGTATTTTTAGAATATGTAAATGTCAATGAGCAAAATCTGGTATTCTTTAGAATGCCGAGTCAGAGTATAGAATGCATAGTCATTATATAAAATGTCTAGAATTATATAAAATGTCTAAGACGATTGGAAAAAATCAAAAGTCTTTTTCTATTTATTGAGTAGGCAAAGTATATGATAATTCTAAAGCATCATTAAAGTAATGACAAATAGTAAGGCAATTTAAGTATTGAAGTGCTGTAAAACTGTAAAGTACAGTAATTTCGGTAAAACTGTAAATTATAGTAAGTACTGTAAAACAGTAAAGTAACGCCAGGTATTCTATGCTATGTATTTTTAGATTGTATTGATTTCATGCATTGATATTTACATATAATGATATTAAATAAAATTTACAAGTAAATCGAATAAGAATTGAGGCTATTATCGAGATTATGAACATTAAAAAAACGATTTAAAAAAATAAGCACTATTTACAGTTTGCATCTTATTTCATACATACGTCAATATAAAATACATTTTTTCTTATTTAGATGAGTTTTAACTGATTCTTTCAAATTTTTTTTAAACTATAATTCAGTCAAATTATGAAAAATAATAAAACCAGTTTTTTTATTAATGATTATTTATTTATTTATGATTAATTATTTATTTATGATTATTTATTTATTTATGATTATTTATTTATTTTTGATTATTTATTTATTTATTGTTTATTTTTCAAATGTTCAGCAATGTTCTCACTTAGGTAGTATGAAGTTAAAAATGAAACTACATATTTGTTGTCAATGCTCGCATATTTAATTCAAAATAACCCTCATTTTATAACTACTTCAATTAATCATTGAATAATTCTATAAACCATCATTAGTGCTTAGATAATATTTCTTCCAAATTTTAAAAGGCCCAATTCCTAACATAAAGCACTTAATGGATCTTTATCAAATAATGCGTTGCGAATGATTACAGACGGATAATTTAAACAACAAATATTTTTCATTCCTAATGTCTAACATTAATCTCACTTTTCTGTAATGAAATTGACTAAGTCGGTATTTTTAATAAATGTAGAAATACATTAAAGTTTTCAATAAATTTCAGTGAAAGAAATTGAAGTTCAAACTATGCACCAGACATAATTTAATTTTCGTATTCAATTCTTATAAAATATATGAACTAGATTTGTGAAATATGTATGCGATTGAAGATGCATGGTCTTAAATTTATTTTGAGACAAGTGGAGTACTGAGAAAATTTATCAAAACGGCCAGAATATAGTAAAATTTAACGTGTTTCCGGCTTTAAGGAAATACGAAAAAACTCAGTAGTTTTGACCGAAGAACTTTGGTAATGATTTTGATAAAATTAACAATAAAATATGGTTTTATAATAAATAATAAAACTTGGTAATTGTGAGAAAATTTAATAATTTTATCATTATACCTTAGAGCATGACATTAAACCATTTATCCCTAATTTACTTTTTAGATTTGTATTTTTCACTTATTGCGTGATAAGAACTATTTTTTGAAAACCAAAATTTCCGGTAAACTATTAGCATATGAAGCGGAAAATTACCAAATTAATGGTTTAAGTATCGTATATTTAGGCTATTATCACCAGAATTATGTTGCTGTTTTTTTAAGCCAGAAATGTCAATACCATGCTGCTCTAGAATAGTTTTCTCTCTGCAAAAAATGAAATAGTTTTAAGGTCTACCAAAAATCTTCATTTTTTAATAAACTACATCTTTTTTAAAACTGTTTTATAACAAATAACTTATAGTTAGAATGGAAGAAATCATTTATTGAAATAATTTGTTGACATAAATAAAAAGATTTAAAATCAAAAACCAAAACGTTCGTTCGTTTTACGTAACTCAAGGGGGTAAAATATGGTTTGATTAGTTTCTGTAAGCTCAATTCCCATACATTTTACGTTCTTGTTAAACATCTTAATTTCAAAATCTAAAAATAGGATATGGTGACTTATTCAAATTTTTTTTTATCACTGCTTTACAAGGTTATTTTAATTTGAATAAAATAATTTTAGCTACCCATAGCCATAAAGTAATTTATGACTGCCCTGCTTATTAGTGAAGAAATACTTTGAATCATAATATAATATAATTTTGGTGGTGTCAAGCTGAAACTTACAAGTTAAGCCTGCTTAAAAGTGATTGCAATGCTACGGTTCATCTCAAAACAGAAACATGGTTCAATCATCTTATTTGCACGATATTAGTGATAGGGTTAATTTTATGGTTCAACGTAGAACTCACTTTTCTGGAAGTGTAATAGTACTTTATTTGCATCGTCTTGTACTGCACAATGTGCTATTGAAGACTATCTATCAGACTTAAGTCTATCCGAAGACATACCATCACAGTTTTGGGATGACTCCCCGGCTTTTGCAACTCAACGACCTGCTCGTGAGGAAGTGTAGGTATTAGGGGGGAAAAAGGTAACATCGTTTTTTTAATATTAAACTTAAACAAATTATTTATTAATTAGCTTTAATGATGAAATCAAACTTGTTATCAACGCGAACTTGTTATGTATATAAGTGCGTAATTGATTGAAATCACTTGGTGTTTTTGATTATCATTCAAATTCTTAAATGTTTTGCTCCTTAGAAAACGTTGTAGCAATAGCGCAATATTAAGCGAGTACGGGGCAATACCAACCACTCCAAATCAATATTTTTTTCCTGGTTGGCCTTCCTGATCTGGTTGTTCAGAAATCTACTTTAAAAAAAAAACTATTTGCGGACGTACAATGGACTTGGATAAACATTCTAAAAACTTTTTTTAGCGGCTGTTGCGTTATGAACTCAAACTCAAAAAACTAAAAATCATACAATGCCAGAGCTATATTGCTTCTGGTACTTTCCCGTTCATTTCCTCCTAAACTGCAAAAAAAAAATTATAATAGTATAAAAATAAATAAATAAAATAAAATCGACACAAAATGTAAAATAATGGTAGACTTAGTAAAACTTCTGCTACAATTAGTTTCACTATTAATCCTTAGCTTTTCTTCAATAAGAAAAAAAATTAACTGTTAATTGTTAATTTTAGCAAAAAGACAATTATTTATTTAGAAGTAATAATTTATAATTTTTTAATAAAAGCTCTAATTCAATGTATAATTATTTTTTTACCTAAAAATTCGGAAGAAAAAACTAAAATGATGCTAATTTTATTAATCAAGCAAAATTACCATCTGAAAATGACACACTTAATTTTTCAGTTGTAGCATTTTTGATTCTATTTCCAAAAATCTATTTTTGTTTTATACTTACTTAATAAAAAAGTAGGGAAAGTGAGGTAAGGGGGGGGGGGTACGGAATGAATTCGATGCTTGTTGTATCGCAAAGCAAATTCTAATCGTACTTTTGACATTTTTTTTTTTTTTGCAAATAAAAAGCAATGTCAATAAGTGTTTCCCTAAATGCATGCATACAAAAAAAATTTCTTTCTGCTGAGAGTCATTATATAGCATTTTTCCAAAGGCAATCTCAAAAGTAAGCTTTTAAATATTTGAAATATTTTTAAATTTCTGTCTAGATATGCTTTATGCTTGAACCACATTATTCTAACAACGTGGTTTGGAAATTCAGTGGTTTGGAATTCCTTTTGGAGTTCTCAGAGTTTTTGGTATTAAGTTGCATACGAGAATAATTTAAATCCACCGATGCTGTTTGGGTGCATTTGCATACATTGTAAAAAATTGCAGATGAAATCTTGACAAAAAGTACCGGCACTCAGAGTGGCATTACTTTTTACCGTAAAATCTATTTTTATCGTCTAGTTTTACAAAACAAAAAATCTAATAATTCGTAATTTTTGCAGTGATATTTACTATTAAATCCCTGAATCACTGTAATTAAATATTACTGTAAAGTTGACAGTAAAAAAAATTACGATAAAAATGGATTTTACAGTAGAATGGATTTTTTGAATGCTACACTCAGGTTGAGAGTACTTTCTACAGTAATTTGATCCGGAATTTTTTACAGTTTTGTGGGGAATAGTACAACATTTTATCTCATTCCTATTTATTTTCTTCAAAGTGCTTCTTTAGAACCCTTTATATTTAAAAATGATAATATTTTTCTCAAATTTAATTAATAAATCTTGAAATAAAATTAACTTAATATTATTTCATGTGATTTTCGTAGATTTCCTAGAATTATCTTCGGATAAACGAATTTTATAATGGCGTGCAAAAATTTTTCAATTCACTTACAAGTTTCTTGAGATATGGTGAAAATTCACAAAAAGTTAAATTAACATTAAGGGAACCAATTTTTGGACCTCTCTCTTGATCCAACTAATGGAACCATATTTCACAGATTGCGACTATCCTTTGTAGTTTAAGGGTCAGAAATCTGAATCCGTCTCCGTCTTAAAAAGGGAATGGTTATTCAGAGAAAGCAAATTTTTATATCTGATTTCGTAATTATTGTTATCTGCATCAATTAATTAGCATATTTGAGGTCACCCTCTTGAGCCATTAAGAACGTGAAGATTCAATTATTAGATCAAAATAAGGTGACCAGCGACAACAGCATAATTTTGCTGTAGGTTTTATCCTCATTTACTGCTAGTCTAAAAAGTAATCAAAAATGAACCCCAACCTATTCCTATTTCCTTCCCTTTCAATGCTCAATTACTCATCCCTAACTGCATATTGATTCTTGATTTGAATTTGCATTTTATAAAATAATTCAATTTATAGTAAATTTGTATTTTTATTTGAAGTTTTTTACGGGAAAAAATCAATCATTAAAAATTGTGAAATTTTGCCTTTTGCGAAGAATTTCAAAAATTGATGTTGTTGTTGACGTATGCCTGTTAAGGCAGAGGGGTGCGGTTGTTCTTGTTTTCCAGTGGCGCCATCTATGGCCAAGAATTCGACTTCTGCCACACAGATTTGCCACACCCGTTTATAGGGCGGATCCATTCATACATCCATTCATTCATCCACAGATCGTAATTTTGACCTGAATCAGAGAACGATCGATCTCCAATCCAGTACCCCCAGAGGTTTTGATTTGTTATGGGAACATGGAGGACTTTGCGACTTGACAGATTTAACGTGCATCAGTCACCATTTACTACACGGGGAATCTTCGACAGACGGGGTTCGAACCCACGAACTCTCGGACATGGACCCAGCGCCCTACCGACCAGGCTATCCTGGCCTTCAAAAATTGATAGTTTTTTTTATTTCGTGACATAGTTTTTTTTGTCGTGTTTTTTATTTTTATTTCGTGTTTTTTGCTCTTTCTATTTTAGCTGTGGACATTGTGCAGCATAGCACTGTTTATACTTGAAATGTATTAGTATTAAAGATCAATTTATTTTTTGTTATATTAAAATTCCAAATGTTCTTTTGCCTTACATTTACTTTCACTTTTGTATTTAGAAACATTCTTTATATTTCAGTAAATGCATTCTTAAATTTCAAGGTAACTAATTGAGTGTTGCCTAAAGAAAAAAAAGCTTGCGTATAATTTTTTTAGATATTCTTTACCTTATTTTTTATAAAAAAATTATAATGAGAAGGATATGCTTCTTGTATTAATATTAGAATTGCTAGGAAACAGCGGAACCAAGATAATTTAAGGGCTTTTTCATATCCAAATGGTATCTCCAGGCTAATTAAAAACTGTACTTTGAGAAAGATATTCTCTTACGAGTTTTTCAAGTAATCCGCAAGAGTTAGATGGTAATAAATTAAATGTTTTTGTTCATTAAAATGAATCGTTAAGAGTTTTTATTGAGTCAATTAAAAGTAGGGAAACAAAATCGTTGTGGGAATTATTTTTTAATAATTGTTGGCATAAAATAACTCTTATTAAAAAAGCTAATATGTGAAAAGAGGTCATAATTTGGCCATAAAATAAATTTTTTTTTCATTAACTGGGTTGTTGTTAGAAAAAAAAATCTTAACAATTTAAAAATTATTTGATTATATATTTATATTACACTATTTTAAATTTACATCATATTTTATTCTGTAACACTTTCTTTTAAACATGCTTTTTATAGTTTTTTCAATGAATTTTGTGCAATCCAATGCTTTTGATAAAAAAAAATAATAAGGTGATTCCTGAAAGTTCAGGGTTATTAAAAAAAAGAGTTCTACTCGAAAGAACAGCATGCTTTGATTGGTGAGTAATAATTTAAACAATCCTGAATTTTTCTCTAGTAGTATACACCGAAAACAAAATTGTGTATCTTTACTACTACTTTATACCAGAGTGGTGGGCTTGCCTCACCAAAGTTACAAGGTTTAACATCTGTACCTTGTTTTCTAGAGGTTCAGGCGCAAGCGTATTCAACTAACTAACTACAAACTCAGTGGCGTGACAGCCCATAGAGAGCCAAGGCCTACTGTGTCCATCTCAGTTTTCTTGACCTTGGCCTCTGGGGTGCAGGAGCAGATGTTCCGGTTCAGTGATCAGCCAAACACGAAACCCCCAGTGTTTAGCTCCCAACAATGCTTGGTACTCATTTATCGATCCACTGAAGGGATGGGGCCTCCCTGGCCGAGCGGTATCGCCTGCCAAACGTTCTGTTAAGCGTGGAGGTGGCGGGTTCGAGTCCCGCCGCAACCCTGGCTGTATTCTTCGTGATGTTCCTCTCCGTATTATGCTATCTGTCCTTCTACTTGACAAAGGTTTATAAGCCTTAATTGAGCACACAAGCCCGCAAATGTATGTTGTACCAATAAACAATTAACTGAAGGGATGAAAGGCAGAGTCAACCTTGCCCGGCTCGAGGATCGAATCCAGGACCTGCGGGACGGGAGCGCGAAGCTCTACCACTCAACCACCGGGTGTCATTCAACTAACTAAAGTGGAGTAAAACACCACAGATTGGTGTTTCACTACAACAAGAACCAGCATTATCTAAAAAAGATTAAGTGAAATTTAAAATAGATGAGTAAATTTCAAAACAAGGATTGCATTTGTGAACAACCGCACTTTTATGGGTGTGTATTATATTATAGCTAACAGATAAATTAAACAAAGTATACACAGAAGTATTGATTTAATTATTCACCAGAAAACATTTTTTCACTGCTTATGGATTAATTAGACGAAAGTATCTAAATAAAAATTATTCGCAGAATATATTTAAATATATTATGCAATTTTCTTTGTTTTTATCATTTGGCAGTAAGTTTGAAAATCGTGCCATAATTGACATCTTCATTCGTAGCATGAAAAGAGGAAATTTTACAAGACAATCTGGAAAGATCATCTAAATGCTCACCGCCAATAGCAATTTTAATAAAATTTTATGAGAAGATTTTAACCCCATTAAAATGTTTGAGGAGTAAAACTCATTTCCGATGCGTAAAATACGTGTTTAGATGCTTATTGGCGAACTCTGCCAAGGACCAAGGATAGTTCCTGTTGTAGCGAAGTACAAATTTCATTTTGTACTATTAAATAAGATTTATTAAAAATGACACCATGTTGGGAACCATGCCCATAAAAGTATCTTTTCTTTTGCCTGTTTTCTTTTCTCATACAATCATGATTCTACGTATGAACGTTTTTTGTAAGGCAGTATCACTTGTTATTTAATTTTGTTTTATGATACAAAATAATATTTGTAGAAAACCCATTATCATTTTGAGTTTCTTTCAAAAAGTACAAATACTACTTAATTGCTTAAAACTTTTTACATTTTTTATGTATTCAAATTAGAATTTTTTTATTAGTTGCCAAATAAAATTCTCTACAAAATGAAAAGAAAAAAAAATTTCAAATTTTTTCCAAGCATGCGCATTATAGCAGAACTACTTTTATTACGTATATCTTGAGCAATTTCAAAAAAAATTTTCTTAAATTTTAAAGCAATTGTTTTTTTAAACTAGATTTAAATTGCTCTGAAATTTTCGTATGATTTTTTTTACATATTTTTATAGTTATAGCAACAAAAAAAACATAAGTAAAAAACGTAGTTTTTTTATAAAAATGTCTATACTTTTATAATTTAGCTAGGCTAACTAAATTTTGTGCAATTATTTCATACAATAACCAAAATAAATGCTACAAGTTACAAATTTATTACTACATTTATTGGCATAGGATGTTACAAAACACTATTTTCCGCTTCTAATTTATGGTCGGTCCCTCCACCTCTAAAAGCTTTAAACTTCATTAATTATTTAGAAGAAATCGCATAATCTAAACACTTCTGAAGTTATAAAATGATTTTTTTTTTAGTTTTTCTTGAGAAATATGAAAAAAATGTATTAGTATAGAAGTGTTTCCATTATTTTGTCCATCCCCTGTATTATTTATCTATACGATAAAAAATTCATGAATTAAATTCTGAGTTTTAACTTAAAAATTCAAAGAAATGCTACACAGGATTTAGAAAGTTATGATGTTATAAATTAAGAATTTCTGTTATTATTTTTCTTAATGTGTGTGATATTTTCTAACTTAAACTAACAAATTTTGTTTTTATTTAAAATGTCTGCTTTGAAAGAAATAGATACTTTGCAAACATTTCATGTTTCAAAGATCTTGAGTGGTCTTAATAGTAAGTTTAACAATCATTTTGAAATGTAAATGAAGTAGCAATCATTTGTGACAATTAATCTTTTGGAAGATTTAAACATTTGAGTGACTTTAAGCTTTAAATCTTGATTCAGTAAAGTTTTCCTGTCATTCTGAAATCCTAAAGCTTAAATTAAGTTTTAATGGCTGTTACAATCAATCGTCATTATTAGTTATCGTTAAAACATATGGTATTTATGAAAACTACAATAATTTTAACAATGGTTTTATTCTAATCCTCTATTTTCAGACAGTATTTTAAATCGTCATTTTCATATTTCCGAAAATCAAAAAAGAGGGAATAAAATTGTTTCATTCTAAATATATAAACAATTGAAACATCATTCAATTTGTGATTTTATAAAGTATTTAATTCGTAAGTAAATTGTCTGTTACTTTCGGGACTAATATGCTATAGTTTCCTTACATGTATACGTCACCCATATTAAGTTTTAGTGGCTGTTACAATCGTCATTATTAGTTATCGTTAAAACATATGGTATTTATGAAAACTACAATAATTTTAACAATGGTTTTATTCTAATCCTCTACTTTCAGACAGTATTTTAAATCGTCATTTTCATATTTCCAAAAATCAAAAAAGAGGGAATAAAATTGTTTCATTCTAAATATACAATCAATTGAAACATCATTCAATTTGTGATTTTATAAAGTATTTAATTCGTAAGTAAATTGTCTGTTACTTTCGGGACTAATATGCTTTAGTTTCCTAACATGTATACGTCACCCATATTAAGTTTTAGTGGCTGTTACAATCGCCATTATTAGTTATCGTTAAAACATATGGTATTTATGAAAACTACAATAATTTTAACAATGGTTTTATTCTAATCCTCTACTTTCAGACAGTATTTTAAATCGTCATTTTCATATTTCCAAAAATCAAAAAAGAGGGAATAAAATTGTTTCATTCTAAATATATAAACAATTGAAACATGTCATTCAATTTGTGATTTTATAAAGTATTTAATTCGTAAGTAAATAATCTGCTACTTTCGGGACTCATATGCTATAGTTTCCTTACATACGTCACTCATATTATGTCGATAGAGATTGTAGATGCCACCAAAAACAGTTTAAAACCCATGTGACATTAATGTGAAAATGACAATGAGAAAGCTGAACTATTATCTGCAGAATAAGCATGGATGGTGAAAGTGTTTAGGTTCGTTCTTAAAATTTATTATTTTTAGTCAAATGTGAAGAAAAATTGTTATGTTTCCATATACATCTTTTTTTTCTTCATAAAATTGTCTATAGAAAGCTATGGTTTAAGATTATAACAATTAGAACATGGTACTTTATTGGTACTATCTCATTAAGACACCTTTTCTAGATTTTGCAAATTTGTTAGCATTTTTATTTTCGGAGCTAACATTGCTGTTTTTCTTATTTTATTTATTCATTTAAGTTTCACAAATTCCTTTCCGATCCTTTTTAATTTACACTGATGGCATTGACATTAGATATAAAAAGAATGAAAGTAACAATAATTGCTATGTTCTTATCCTAATTTTAAAAAGATTGTCTTATATTAAGAACCATTACGCAACAAAACTCACTACGGAATATGATAAAAACTTTTTTTTCAACCAAAAATATTTTTAATCAATCTGAAAAATATTTCAAACTCCAGATATGGATTTAAAGTTTCAATTTTTGGGTAAAATTTAAATTTAAATTTTTTATAACATTAATATATAACAAGTTTTTGTTATCAAGTTGAAAAATCGTAAGTTTATAATGCAAATTAACAAAAAAAAATTATAATAAAATGTGAAATTTAGGTTTCTTGGAATATACACGAAAGCCTTAATTTTCTTTTAGAATATCCATATTATCAATTTTAAATTTTCAACACACTCCTTAAGATATGTTATAAGATTCCGAGTTATTTTAAGTTTTCGGTTGACCTAAATGTTACATACCTTACTTGATTTTCTGCGGACGTTTTAAATACTAGATTTAAGAATTTTGCACCTGAAATCCAATTTCTTTTAATTTATGCTTTTAAAAAAATTAAAATTTATGTTTTTAAACTTTTTTTAAAACATTATATGAAGTATAAGTTACCATAATCATTTATACAAAACTCTTTAAACTGATATTATGAGAATAAAAAGCAAATGATAGCACGCATATAGTTTTTACCATTTCTTATTTTTTATAATAGATTTAATTTCACGAATAGATAAAGTTTTTTCATAAGTGAAAAAAAAACTTAAGAGTTGAGAATTGTAAAGATCACCAACTTTTAAGTTCTGTCTACATTGAATGTCGTCTACGAGAACAATTTAATGTTCAGTTTCATATAGTGAAGAATTACTTCATGTGAACAAGAAGTCAATTTTCCATATCATTGAGAACGCAGGTGGTGTGAAATATAGAATAGAATTTCGTTGAAGGAGAGTTTTACATTTTCAAGAAGAGGTGCTTCAATTCTCTATACTTTCCTCAAATTCAATTCCAAAAATAGAGTAAAGGATAACGAATGAGACAACAGTAATACATTTCGATGCATTTACGTCGACATTTAAAGTGCGTTTTGTTGGAATTTCTTTCCCACCATATGATCTACACTTAACTTTGGAGCCCTTCACAAACCTTCACGAACATTTGGAGAAACTTTTGAGCAGCTAGTACGAAAAACACATTTTCTTCTGGTGGTAAAATGCTTATTCTGATAGCCTTTTCTTTTATAAAACAAAACATGAACACTGGTATCTAATATTAGACTTTTAGACCTAAAAAGAATTTTGGGCCTCAAAAAAAAGAAAGAAAAAAAGAAGGAGATTGAGAGACCTAGTAATGGTCACGACATTTCTTAAATTTAAAAACGCGCAATCTGTATCGCTATCATTATTATAATTTTTTTTATTCTTTTTTTTTTTGCTGATTTCTATATTAATTACCATTTTCTTAAATTTGAAAACTCATTATTTATATCACTGTCGTTCTTAGTTTTTTTTAATAATTACAGAATAAATCCTAATTTTTTTAGTTATATGATGAAAAATTATTAATTTCTATTTAGCTGAAAATTATTTTCCTGATTCAATACGAGAATCAAAATTTTCTACTTTATTTAAATTCGAAATTATTTAATTTATAAGTTTTGATTAATAAAAATTAATTTTTTTAAAAAAATTAATTTTTAAATCATTTTTATGTAAAAAAAATTTTATTAAAAAATTAATTTTTAAATCATTTTTATATATAAAAAATCTTTAATAAAAAATTAATCTTTATCATTCTTTTTAGCTATAGCAATAGTTATTATTAGTGATTGGTGATTGAGGAATTTTAATATAGCGATGCATCGTCTGAAAATATTAATATTTAAGGGTTTATTGTTGTATTTTCACCGTTAATTAATTTGAATCATTTTTACATGGGTAAATATATCTGTTGCCTTAATAAATTTTATCAACATTCAAGCTAATATTGTATTCAATAATTATCGTTATAGATAACACTGCCAATAATATTGTATTCAATATTCATGGTTGTCGATAATAATCACGATATTATCAATATCGATAATTATCTTTATATTCGATATTTATCATAAGACCTGGTATTCAAGAAATATTGCGAATTTTTTTAAAAATTATCCCTTGCGCGATATTAAAAAAATTGACATTTAACAATATATCGATTATCACCAAAAGCTTTAGCAATATTGAAATCGATATGTCTTTTTTTGCTTAACTATAACATTGCTTTAAATTGCTGAAATTTTGTAAGATATTAAGTCAAGCCATGTTCTGTTCAAAATTATCATCATGCAGTAAGAGTAATCAACAAGGGATCCTTAGATTTAATACTCTCTTATGTTTTCAGAAAATTTTAAACAGTTCAAAGTTCTTTATATTATAAACATCAAACATTTCAATCAAGCAGAAATTTTTGATTATCAGATAGAAATTATACTCAGTTATAGAGGAATATGTTTGATATAAAGTTAACCAGAATCACCTGGATTAGATTTCTAGAAAAATACATTTTTTCAGAGTTGATGTGGGTGATACGGGATAAGACAATTCATCTCAGTAAGGCCAGGGCACTGAACTTAGATTCATAGACAAATTTCATTAATTTTGACTAGATTTGTTTTTGCTAAATGCGGGATGCCCTTGACACGATAATAAAAGTTACACTTAAATACTAATTTAACTAAATTTAAGAGGGAAAAATATTTATGTTAAAATTACTGTACTGTATAATAAAAGAATTTTTCATAAAAAAAAAAAAAAAACAACATACTTCTGGTATTAAAAACCAAAATATACGGTATTTAAGCCATTCATTTGGAAACTTTTCCATCCATATTGTAAAGGTTTATCATAAATTCTATTTTTCAAAATTATAGTTCTTTTTACCCCACATTTAATAAAAAATATAAAGCTGATAAGCAAATTTAATCGAATAAGTAGATTTTATGCCATGTGCTAAGGTAGCATGATAAAATTATCAAATTTTACCTCATTTGCCAAATTTTATCACATATTATGAAACCATATTATATTGCAAATTTTATCAAAGGGCTTCGGTAAAAATTATCGAGATTTTTGGTGTTCCCCAAGAGCTATCAACACTGTAAATTTTACCATATCCTGGTAGTTTTAACCATACTATTCTTCTTAATGTAACTTCGATGCTTGTGCATGATTCTGCTATATTAATGTAGTGTGAATGTATTAAATTGTGGGAAATTTTGAAGAGCCCCAATATCATTCAAATTTACTGTAAACGTAGTATAGTGCCAAGTTGAAGCTCATTATCAGGTAAATTAATTCTTTTTAAAATTTTTTGTCACATTTGTATACATAATAGTCATATTTTTAATAATATTTGTAACATGTGTAAATTTAACATCATATTAAAACTGCTGTAAATTTGCATGCGAATATGGTTAAATGTTGATCCGATATTTTTTAGTGAAAAAGCATATATAAATAGTATGAAGTGAAACATGAAGTGAGACGGAGAGAGTGAAGTGACTGGGTGTGAAGGAAATCATTAATATAATTTTATAATTATATATTAATATAATTACATATTATATAATTATAATTATCACTTTTATAATTCATTTTATTTAAACTGTTCATTTATAGCAACAAATGGAATATTCTAGACATCATAATGGAAATTGTAGATATTACAGTAGGATATTATAATGAAAAATGGTATTTTATTATTTTCTGTTGACATAAGAACACTTATAACAAGTTTGACACTTTTTCAAAGTTGTTAAGAGAAAATGAAACGAAAATATACTTTTAGCATGTTTATAAACAAAAATTGTTAATTGGTAGAATTACCTACTGAATAGTTAATTGGTAGAATTACCTAAGAAAATATATGCTGTTTTTTATTAATCTTTAGAAAAAAAAATTTCTAAAATTGGTCTAATGTTGGAAAATATACCATTCAATACTATAAGGTAGAATTTAAATGTTACTACTTTTATTAAAATTAAAATTCCTTTTCAATCTTAACTAGTACATCTACTAAGATTGGCAAAAAATGCTAATTGATAGATACTGCAAAAGGAATAAATTGCGTCAAAAATTATTTGCTTTAAGTTCCAAGTACTATTTGATATTTAATGTTCAACACTGAAAAACGATCAAAAGTCATCGAAACTACTTGTGTCAAACAGAAATTCCTTTGAAATATCTTTAAAAATCTTTTTAATTCAACAAAAAAGAATACTTCTCACGCTAGTAAATGAAGATTTATTTTCATGAAACAACTTGAGCAGTACAATGAAATGTTCGAATAAAATTTTATTTCCCGATTAATTCGACCGAATGTTTCCGAATCGGTAGACCGATAAAAGATCTACATCACTTAAATTCGGCAAAAAACGAATTTTAGTTTTATCAATCACTTAGAATAATTCAATCAATTAACCCTCCTCCTAAGTGGTTCTTTAAATTGATAAATTTAGTCTCATTTAATATAAGCTTTTTGTCTAATTTCACGTAGAAGATGTAGTTCCGCAGAAATAAAAGTAAAGGATAAAAATGTTTGTGAAGCATAAATAAAACCAAAAGTTTTGAAATACTAAATAACAATCATGAAATATAATACATTGAAGAATAGATTAAATCTCTTTTATTTGTCCCTCATTCTGTGCTGAACGATGAACAATTATTTTCAAAATAAATAACAAAAAGATAAATAAATAAAAAAAAATTTTTTTAAATCTGGGCATGAAGGAATTTTAATTTGGAAAAAAATCAGAATTATTTTAATTCATATTTGAATTTTTATTTATAAATAAGCTTGTTTTCTGACGAACAAATAATTCTTTTTTTTAATAATTATTTTATCCCCAGCTACAGTAATCAGTAATCAGCTGATGATTAAGCTGGGTTGATTTTTACGAAAATGAAATTGAAAATAACCTTTGAATAAATTATACCCTTAATTATTATTCTGAGTGTTACAAAAAGATTATTTAGTAAAATTATTATGATCAATCAACGCTCCATGATCAATCAGTTTGCTATTTCATTTGTTTTTTGCGACTTAACTCAGGATGTTCTATAAATATTGGTACAAATTTGGAGGAAAGGTAGAGCATATCACGAGGACTGAGAATCGCTTAGCAACTCATCGCAGATAAGTCATTGTATGCCATAAAGAGACTTTACTGTTATGGTCTAGCTGATCAAGTGCCTTAGTGTTATTTGTCTACTGTTATTTGTCTAAATTATCGTAATTTTATGCTAGTTTTATGTTTTCTAGTAATTACTGTCAAAATTTCATTCAAATAAGCTCAGACATGACTATTTTATTGTAATTTAATCGATTGGTGACGGCTTTGCGATATTGCTAAATTAATTTCAAGATCATTAAATTACGATAAAATAGCTTTTCGACCTATAAAACAAAACACCCATTTAAAATTTAAATTTCAATTTACTTAGCAGATAAGTTAAACAAGGAAATATGGTACTAAAATTATCTAATACTTTTTATGGAAATATTTATGTAAAGAAATTTTTGTATTTACTCCCTTTCTACTAAAATGATTGCTAGATTTTTTTTAATCATATTTCTCTTTCTTTATCTCTCTTTTTCTCACTCTCTGTCTCTCTCCTTTTATTCACACTCTGTCTATCTCCTTTTCTCTCTCTTTGCCTCTCTGACTTCTTCTCTCTTTCCCTCTCTTGTTTTACTCATAGTTTATGTTTGTGCTTTAAAACCAGTTTCGATCTACTAAAAATTGGAAAAAACATAGCACAAATTGGAAAAAAAAAGTGAGATAATAATAATTATAATGAAAAACTCGAGCAATTATTCTAGTAGAACAGGAGTAAATACAAAAAAGTTATCAAATGAATATATTTTTATAAAAAAGGGATTAAATAATTTTCGTCCCAGTTTTCCTTTTATTCTTATGCATCTGCAAGGTAATTTGAATTTCAAATTTCATGTCAGGTGTTTTGTTTCATAGGTCGAAAAATATTTTAAATCAATAAAAAGTACTTGGTTTTCTAAGTCCATAAAATCAAATATAAGTGAAAACGTCAAATGTCCTTCAACTTTGAGCAAGTTTGTTGAGGGAAATCTCGATTTTTTTTTGTTTCATTGATTTCTTGTTTTCCCCGTCATAGCATAAATAGAACAACCACAATAGAACCCAACACTATACGTACAATGCGAATATCGAATACTTGGATATTTGTTAAAGAAAAGAAAATAGAAATGGGATGCCATTTTGAAAATTGAAAAATTTGAGATCCTTGAAAACGAAACAGAAGAACTCTTTAAAAATACTTTTGTTTTAAATTTTGAAAGTCAAATTTTGTTTATGGTGTAGGAGTTGAATATTGTTTTATTCCGAGAACAGATATATATTATTATGATGTACACGTTTCATGAAATAAATTGTTGGATTGAAAATTTTTTAAAACAGAAATTATACTAAGAAAATATATGCAAATAAAAGTTTAAACTTGAATTATTGAATTACATACATAATGTATATATATATACATTATGTAATTAAATATATAATTACATTATATAATTACATACATAATGTATATATATAATATATGTGAGACCTACAATAAATTACGGAAGAAAACAAGTACTTTGGAGCACTCTATGCCAAAATAAGCTTGTTACTTGTATAGATTTTTTTTGATATTTTTAATAACTACATAAAATTGCGTAAGCCTAAAGTAAATATTAATGGAGATATGGACATTTTTTATAAAAAATAATTTTTATGCCTTACGTTTTTCTGTTGCAACTTTATAAATATAACAAAACAACCAAGCAAAAATCTTTGGAGCAATTTAAAATTAATTACAAAATTATTTATTTTAAGTTTTAAAAAAATTCGTTAAAAACAGCGCAAGATATAAGTATTCAAGGTAGTTCTTTTATATTGCGCATGCGTTGAAAATATTTAGGAAAGTCCTTTTATAATTTCGTAATAAATCGTATTTGGCAACTAATGAAAAGTATTTTATTTGAATATCTAAAAAATTTAAAAAGTTTCAAGCAACTTTCTAAGTAGTTTTTGTACTTTTTAAAGGAAACTTAAAATGATAAGGGGTTATACACTAATCAAGAGGAAATCTCGTCACATTAAGAGAAATCCCTTAATGTCACCCTCTTTGTTACTACTCTTCATGTTCTAAAACTTTTCACCCATATAACTCAAGATTTCTCAGGAGCTATTCGACCGATTTTTGTATATTTCCTATTAAAATTGCATTCTTTAAAATAATATAAAAAAATTGTTAACCTTACAATTCAAAATTTTTTTGACTATTACTAAATAAAATAATAAAAAAATAAATAAATATTTACTAGAAGTTATATTTTACATAAAATTATTATTGTGAGGAAATTTTTTTAAATTCGCTGAAAAAGCTCTCGAGATATGGTGAAATACGCAAAAAATAAAATTAACATTAAATGGTCCAAACTTTAGACCGCACACCTGATCAAACTATTGGGACCCAATTTTCCAGATTGCGGCTCATCCTTTATATTTTAGATTCAGAAATCCAAATCCATCGAAAAAAAGCATGTTTATTCGGAGAAAGTACGTTTTTTGTCTGATTTCGTAGCTTTAAATATCGTCCTCACTTATTAATTAGCATATTTGAAGTTACCCCCTCGAACCATTAAAAATAAGTCCCAGAAAGGGAAGATCCGATCATTAGATCAGAAGTTATTCAAGGTGGTCCGTTTTTTTGGCGCACTCAGCAATGCTAAAGAAAAATAATAAATAAATAAAAAAAAAATGAAAAATTTAAACTTTTAACTTAATGTTTTGATTTTGACGTACTCAATCTATATGATACGTGGGGATGACCTCAAACATGCTGATTAATAAGCGCAGGTGATATTTTAAATTAAAAAAAAACAGGCACAAAAACGACTTTCTCTGAATAAACATACCTTTTTTCTTATGACGGATTTGGCTTCCATTTTAAATTTGAATGAATTCGATATAATAGTTTTTGAGAAATCGAATTTAAGAAAGTGTAATGTTTAAAATTCGATTTCTCAGTATCGTAGTTTGCCATATAAAATCATCTTTTTTAAAATGATATGAAATTTTTTATTCCTTTACTATTTCAAAATTTTGGACCGCTTTCCTGACTAAACTATTCAGACCATATTTTCCAGATTGCGGCTAGATCCTTTATTTTCAGGGTAAGGAATCCAAATTTGACGAAAAAAAAGGTATGTTTATTCAGAGAAAGTACGTTTTTGTGCCTGATTATGTAACCTAAAATATCGTTTGTACTAATTAATTAGCTTATTGCAAGTTACCCCAACCATTAGGATTGAATCCTATTTCGTGTAAATCCGATCATTTGATAAGCTATTCAGGATGTTTCTTTTTTTTTTTCTTCTTTTTTGTCTACATTTGCTTAATGTGTGTGAATTTTCACGAAGCAGCAAAATATTTGAAGTTTGTCCGATTTCATTGAAAAAATTCATTGCTTATTAGTGAATAGTATTTATTAATTGGAGTAAAACAATTTATTAATTGAAGTAAAACATTTACATTTAAAATATCGTATGCAATATGGTATTGCTCTGATCAGAAATTATTTTTTTTGTAAAAGTGTTATAATGAAATTGTGAATGTAAATCCAATATCAAACTGCATCTGAAATTTTTACGTTCTGTACTTGAAATGACTACTTTTTCCCCCCACCAAAAACGCTTTTTTTTTATCCTAGACCTTGTAGTCTTTTTTTTTTATCCCACACCCTGTAGTCTCTTTTTTTTATCCCAGACCTTGTAGCCTTTTTTTTAATCCCCGAAGACGAAAAACTGAAATCAAACTTAAATCAAAAATCCTATTGTATAAATAGCTTTAAAGAAAGCACTTGGGCCCTACTTTAATAATGGCTACACTGTAGCTGTGAGTCTTCGTTCTTTGAATAAAATATAATTATTTAAACAATATTTTCTTTTCTATTCCAGGTATTGACTATAAATTTCCTCATACATTCTACGACATACAGAATCCGACCAAAATAAAAGAAGAGGAGTTCAACGCTTTAGAAGATTTGGGTTCATCCCTTCAAAAGGAACCTACCTTTGACGATAAGGATATATTATCATTTTATCAAGATTATGATCTCCAAAACCAGAACAAGAAATCAGACTTCAAACCAAAGTATGATCCAGGCTGGAAGTTTATTGGCTTGGGAAAAAGACCTTTGTATCAGGATTTTGCAAATTCTAATGGAGCTGGTCCTTCACCAAAAAATGTGAATCCTTTATGGGGAATTTCAACATTAATTAATTTTGAATTTTTTAATGCCTTGAGAGAAGGTTTGGAAAATCCAGATAAAGAGCCTGTAAAAAAAGGAGAAGGAATGATTGGTTCGAATGGGATTTCTGCTTTAGATTCCGGTGATCATAGATTCCACAAGATTGGTTTATATGGTAGTGGGAGACAAAAGAACATGTATGATCCTGGATGGATGCTGACAGGACTTGGGAAATAATCCATCTTAACTTTTTTTTTCTTTTCAAATATTTTCTTCACATTCTGTTTTCTCAGAAAAGCATCATTGGAAAAACACCCTTTTTATTTGGAAGCCCGAAATTATGTAAAATTTTCTAAATAATCTTTATAAATGTGTTTCTGGAACAAGTTTATAACTTTTTCTTAAAAATTTATTCAGAGATTGTAAGTTGAACTTTTCATATTAGAGTGTACTCGAGTAAAGAAAATATAGAATTGATTTTGTGTTATTATTTTAATAAAGTTTTTAATTTATTTTTAAGTTTCTTTTCTATTTTCATAAAAACATATGTTTACTTCTGGACTTATAGAATTCAGAGGCTTCTTACGTTCTTAAAAATAGTGTTCGATGAGGCAAAAATCTTACATTTAAATAAAATTGAAAAATCCGCATGTACTGATTCAAATATAATCGAATTACTTGTGTGGAATTTTAATAAACAAGTTTACAAAACAAAAATCTGAAAGATAATAAAAAATCAAAAAGACATTGAAGTGTAAAGTCATAATTGCCAATGGCCAGTCAGTTATCATTAATCTAAATATTTTATAATTTTATGCTCCATTTGTTCTGTTTTTAAGCTTTAAATAAATTTTATTATTTTCTTCGATTTAGTATATTTGTATAATATTAGGAAAGAATAATCTTTTGTCTAATATCAGAAAAATGCTGACTTTAGAAGTTTTATATAGATCTATATTTCTGATAAAATTTTGCGATACAAGAAAATATGAAATAGGAAATGTTACATTTTCAAATATATAGGTTACCAGTAAATTTTGAAATCTGACCTTATATAGAACACATAGAAGTTAGATAAAATGTCAAAAAACTTGCTAGCAAAGTATGAAAAGATAAAAAATTCCACACATTGCCAAAATACATGTCAACAAAGTATGAAATATGTCATTAAATACAATGCCAGCGTTTCTTAAATTGTCAGTAACATTTATATGATAATAAGCTTTCCATATAGCTATCTTTTTTATTTTTAAAATATTGAGAGACTACTATTAAGAGGTCCCATTTAAAAAAAAAAAAAAAAACATTTGTATTTTTGAGGAATGAACGTCTTTTTAAATAGTATCTTTATTATAATCTTTTATTTATATACTTTGCCATTTGCACTTTAATAGATTGCTTTGACGTTACATTTTATGCCTAGGTAATAAAACGTTGCATCCAATGCCTGGGTGAGTAATTTTATTAGTATAATATATATTTTATTTACTATCAACATAATATCTTTCATATTTTGACTAAAAGCGTAATTATATAAAATGTCCAGGTATTTTATAGAATACCCGTTTTCATACATACACGTTTACACGTACACACGTTTTCATGCATTGTCGGAAACATATATACAGTCGGGCTTCTATTTAACGAACTTCCATTTTGCGAATTTCTCTATTGTGCGAATTTTTCGAGGAATCAAGAACATTTTGAAAATTTCTCCCAGAAATAACTTCCAAATAGCGAAGGGAATTTTCTATTTAACGAACTTTTCTTAAAGATCCACTTTCCCTATTTCCCAAAATATTTCGGAACATTTCAAACTTGTTAGCCTTCTCCGTAGGGAGCTGGGCCCATGACCAAGAGTTCGTGGGTTCGACTGATGCACGACTGTCGAAATGGTTACTGATGCACGCTAAATCTGTCGAGTCGCAAAGTCCTCCATGTTCCCATAACAAATCAATACCTCTGGGGGTACTGATCTAGAAGTTTCTTTGTCTTCTGTATTGGTTCAAAATTACAAGGCTACGGCGTTGAACATTAGTAGTTGTAAACCCAAAATTGTGTCGGCTGTTCAACGTAGACGTAACGGAAATGCCTTGAATTGATTTTCGCAGCCACTTAACTTTTAGAGAAAGCGGTAAAATCCCTTTCCCCTTTTATTTGCATTTCACACAGGAACCTACCAAAAATCAATTTACGAGAAAGCATAACAGAAATTTAAAAAGCATGGAATTATGATGTTACAAATCGTACTATTCGTAACAGTTTTGCTGAAGTTGGACTCTTAGTCAGCGCGGAGTATTTGGAAAGTGAGGAAGACGAGGATGACATTCCTTTAAATCAGTGTTTCCCAAAGTGCGGTACGCATACCCCCTAGGGTACGGGAACAGTTTAGCAGGGGTACGCGTTCTTATGCGAAATATCTTGCAACAAACGAAAATTACAAAAAATTTTATTTAAAAACAAAGCTAGCCATGAAAATTTACGATTACGTATTTTTCTATTGGATGTTTTTTGCAGAGTTAACAGTTAATAATTAGTGGTGTCAACAGCCAGTTGTGATTTTTACTTTTTGTGCGATTTTTTATAGTAAAAAATTCATTCATTTTTTTATTAGGGGTACTCAGCGTTACGAAAAATTTAGAAAGGGTACACAAAAGTCATAAGTTTGGGAAACACTGCTTTAGAAGAACTTAAAAAAATGCGGGTATAGCTAAGAGAGAGCCACGAAATTAATGATGATGTACTGATTAATGGTTTTCTTTTTATCGATTCTGAAACTGCAACCACAGAAACATCAACTGAACTGGGTATTTTGGACAGTGTGAAAATAAAAACAATTAGCCATAAATTGTGAGGAAGACGAGGAATATGAAGACGGAAATGATGAAGAAATCACCACACCTTCATATGATAAAATGTTAAAATCATTTGAAAAAATTTCATAGTAGGTAATAATTTGACAATGGGGTAACAATTGCTATTTTAATTATCTCAACGAATTTTCCATGTAACGAACTTTTTATCCGGATTTGGCGACTTCGTTAAATAAAGGTCCGACTGTATATATAAAAGAAAGTCAGTAAATCGGGAAATTCAATAATTTATTGGGTAGTTATGTAACAAAGTAGACACATTTTAATGAGAGTAACTAGTTTAGTTTTAAGCGCCTTACAATTTTTTTCTTCAAGAGGAGCCTGAAATGTAGTATTTAATTTATGTAATTGCTAGTCACTTTTTGGGAAGTGGCTAATAGTTACATGCTTTATTATAAGCGTAGTATATTTTCATACTTTGACTGAAAGTGTCGGGTAATCTGTTAAATGGCCAGGCGTTCTATTAAATGCCAAGATTTTCTACATCACAGTTAACTTATATAGATAGTCTTTAACATGGTTAACATATATAGATAAACCATGAAATTCAATCTTTTTTATTTATTTAAGCCCGCTACCATTGTTTCGCTCAAAAGAAACCTGAAACCTATAAAGTAATGATTACTATATGTAACTGCAAACCTCTTTCTGAAAAAAGGCCAGCAATTGCATTCTTTATGTACTATTAACAAAATATACTTCATGCTTCAGTTTAATGTTCCAGGGGCATTCTATTAAATGTCTAGATATTCGATAGAATATGAAAGTTTCATACATTGCCTTTAATATATACATGATGTTCCGTAAAAGCTGCCGTTAATATGCATATTTAGAATCCTTATAAGAGTTGAGAACAAAAATATATTGAGAGTAGCAAATTAATATTTTAGCGGAGCAAAGACCAAACATACAGTTTAAATCTGAAAAGTCACAGTTCAGGAAGGCGAATGCAATAAACATCAAAACAGCTTTAATTGAACATTGAAACTTGAAGGTGTTTCTCATAATCATCATTCAACTTCTCTTTGTTTCCTCCCACAATCAAATTTGAACGTAAAGCAAAATCAGTGAATTATGAAATTCCATAATTTATTCTGAATTTTTTCAACAAAGCAAATAAATTTTTTTAATGACTAAATAGCTTACTTTTAAGTTTGTTACTCTTTTTCTCCACAAATGAAATCTGAAATATAGTGGTACATTTATATAATTGTTAGCATTTTTCTGGGAAGAAGAATATGCTCAACAATATTTGAATAATTTATAAAACATATTCTTTGACGTATAATAATCACGCTGTAAAAAAGTTTAGTTTCCACCATTTTTGTTATTGATGTAAACTAAATACATTTTTAAGTACAGATCTGCAGTTACCGTGCCAAAAATTAATAAAAATTTACAAAATAATAATTTTTTAAGGAATTAGTGTGAATATATTAATGAAAATGTGCTTGTTTTTTAAATGAAATGTTTTTGCTATAAAGCCATAAATTAAATTGAATGCACATGAAAATATGTGCTGTCAGTCAATAAACAAACAAAAAATAAGTAAATGAATAAATAAATAAGATTATAAAAATGAAAAGCAAATAAAAAAAATATGTCTGCCTGCACTGTAAAAAAAGTTTAGCTCACCTCAACACCAAAAATGGTGGCAACTATGCACCAAAAGTTTTTATAGTGAAAGAGTAAGAAATTTTAAATGTGTATTGTAGTAGACATAGTGTAAAAATTTTAAATATGTAGTGCAATAGAGCGGCGGTGCAATAGAGCGTTCACCCCCCAATGAGGAGAAGCAGGTTCGAATTCCAGAGGTGGATTCTGTTACCGGCTCTCCCCAACCACAGCGCTGACGTTATATTTCCTCAGTGATAGACGGATCATGGGTTAGAATCCCTTGCCATCCGGCTAACCGTGGAAGGGTTTCAAAGTTTTCCTCTCCATATAACGCAAATAACTGGTTAGTTCCATCGCAAAGTCTTCCACAAAAACGGATTTGTCCCAATGCTTAGTCAAGGAGTTCCCTTGTCTTCTGGTCGGGTTCAAAATTACAAGACTACGAAGTTGTACATTGATAGTCATAAACTCAGAATTGGTTCGGCAGTTCAACTCCGGAAATAAAATAAATGTGAAGTAAATTACATAACATGAGAATTTCCACTAGTCTTAGATGTAAATTAGCTATTACTTTTCACGAGTTCTGTAAAAACGAGTTAATTCCGGCATATTACAATAACTCAAAAGGTAAGCTTTTGCAGAGACAGAAATATGATTAAAAAACTATTAAAAGAAAATATTTATAAACGTGTAATTTGAATTCTGAGCAGAGAAATCTTCTTATGTGCTTTGATGTAATTCTAAATTACAGTTCTGAAAAATTTCCATTTGCATTTAGACTGAATAAATAAAGGAACCACTTACCGTCAAATCTTTTTTAATAATAAAATAATCAGACAAATTCAAATATTATTACCAACGAAAATTAGTTTTGGCGTTCTTTTTCCGGTTTTCTTGCTTTCTTTCATTGGGAAGAAAATTGAAACTTAGTCTTTATAAAATAGAATAAAGAATTTCTTCAGGCAAAATATTTCTCTTATGAAAAACATTTATTTTCCTAAATAGACAGCTAGATATTATTCTCAAAGAAATACGAGTAAGAACTGATTTTTCAAACTTTTGATTTTAAAGAAAATGTAATTGAAAGCTATTGCACTTCTACATTTTTAAGGAACTAAAATATTTTCTTACAAGCAAAGTTATGTATATTAGAAAGTATTGAAATCATCATAAAGTGAAAAAGACTAAAATATAGTTTATGCAATTTTTCTTTTGTACAGTTGACCCAGTTTGAGGTTTGCGGCTATAGGTTTCAACTCCGTAATCTTGTAATTTTGAATTCAACCCAGAAGACAAGGTAACTCTTGGGTTAAGCATGGGGACAAACTAACTCTCGTGGGCTGATCCACTTTTGCGTTAAATGAAAAGGAAACCCTTGAAAACCTCCCTAGGTCAGCCCAACTGCAATGGGGATTCTAATGTATGATCCGTCAATCATTGGAGATATTTTATGTCAGCATTGTGGTTGGCGCTAATCGAAAGCACTCGGGTCAACCAGCCTGCGGAAAGGCAGCGCTGAATCTTGACTCTCACATATATCAGAACTACAAAAGAAAAAAAAAATATATGTACTAAATGCTAATCCGGCGTGAAAAATAATCTTAAATAAAAACTATTCACTGCACTAATTCTATAAAATAGAAAAATGAGAAATTCGGTGAAATAAAGTTAATTTCTTATTCCCTATAGAATATAAATTTTTAATAAAAATTTTGTTGTTTCGACGTTTGGGAAATTTATTGAAATGATAAAAATTGACAGAAACAAGTGTTCGGATGAAAGATATTTCAAAAAGTGGAGTTATTCAATGCCTGCAGTGAATAACTCATATATAAAACAGAATGTTTAAATGTTAAGCTCTTACGAAACACCAAATATGTTCAAATTTTGAATTTTACCATTTAAAGTTAGATTGGTAAAAATCTTGTTAAATTTGAATAACTTACAACACACAATTTTGTGACTTAATAAAATGATAAAAAATAATTAAAAATACTAAACTATTTTTGTATTTTTTATAAGAAGTTCCTTATTCTTAAAAGTGTTCTCAAAGCACTTAAAGAATGTATTAGTGCTTGATGATTCACATTTGGTAGCTTATTTATTTATTTTATCGTAAAAATTTTCAGGTTCTCAGAATGTTCCATTTTTGGTTTTTAATTTTAAGTTTCCAGAGTTTCAGGTTCTTAATTCTTGCTTGGTGTTCTGTAGAAGAATCGTTATTTGCAAATGCAAAACTCTTCAAACTTTGATCCTTTCCTGCTCAGCAAATTTTGATTGAACATTTTAGATAGGCAACTGTGCAACATAAGCAACTGTGATCGTTGACTACGAACTCTTAAGAAACGTACTTGATCTCCATGTTGCTTAAAAATTGGTTAAGGTTGTTAAAAAATAATGGTTTTAAGAAACGGTTCAAGTTTTTAGTGGGTAGTAATATATATTGAATGAGTATTGCCTGCGTGGCAACATATTGCACCGGAACTGGTTAAGGCTGAAAGCCCTTAAAATGTTAATATTGTTTCCCTCTTTGAGTTCTGCTTTAATTTGGATACATTAACGTTTATAAAGTTATCTTTAAAATACAAACATTTGTATTATTGTTTACTTTTCAACGAGACACACTATGAGATAAAATCAAAATGAAAACAAATTTTGTGGCCTATATTATTGCTTATGAAACTACTTTATTTCGGTACAGCGGAAGGAACTGAAAGAAATATTGATCACATAATTGACGGAAATTAAACATCCTTCAAACTGTTTCCTAATATAAGAATAATTCATTAATGTACGATAATTCTATTAAGGAAGAGAAAAAAGTTTCTTAAAAAGTCGAGTCTGAAGAAAAAGTGCGCAAGAAAACAATTATCGATCTAACAAAGAAACATAGTCATATTTTTGGAACTAATACTTTCTGTTTTTGGTGTGCCATATTTATTGATTTATTAAAATAACAGTATAATGTCTACAACAATGAGTGAAAATAATGATACTCCAAAAAATATCGTAAGTCATTGTCTTTTCTAACCTAAATTATAATACAATACCTCTTATAATACTATTATAATACAATTATATGCAATTATATACGATACCTTTTGATATTGATAATATGATATGCAGTTTTTTAAGAATTTAAATTTGTTTTTTAAAATATGAGTATTTTAACATAGTTTTGTTAAATTTAGCTAGTTGAAGCCCAGAAAAGTTTCACAAAGGCGGTGGAAAAGAAGGTAGATTAGATAACTAAACCATATATCTTACAATCGCTATAATTAGTGTTTTTATCTTCCTTCAAAAATACCTCAGTTAATCTTAATTTTTTTTCTCTTGAATTGCCTTAAGCACAGTTACTTGTGTTAACTATGAAAACCAGCTTTTCTGCTTCTAATTTTTAAGTAATGACCAATTTTTTTTTTTTTTTTTTTTTTTTTTTAATTTTTTTTTTTTTTTTTTTTTTTTTATTTCTAGCTTTGTCCACTATTGAGAAAAGTTGCTAGTTATGCAAATTTATAGCATTCCAAAAACGTGAAACAATTTTGTTCCCATCATATTTTAAGTAATAAAATTTTTTTGCTTTAAATTATAGAGAACGAAACAATAAGTGCGAGAAATAATTTTTTAATTCGCAATAGCTGAGATGGTAATTTTTCCAGTTTTTTTGTCCTCATTTTGAGCAGCACTTGAACTTTTGGAGATTATTTATATACATTTAAATTATTATATAGAAAATATTTCTTGTATTTTGTTAGAAATATATAAGCAAGCATGAAAATAAGTTCTTTTTAATTACAAAAATATGCTTGCTAAAATTTCGGAGACTACAAAACTCCACAGAGGAGAAAAGTTACGACCCCCGTATCCCCCATTTGGTTACACCCCCTGAGTTCAGATTCAAAAATTATGATGAAGAGTAAAATGATATTTGAAAAGACAATAGATTTGTGCAGTTTTTCTTCAAAATGTTTACTACACAGAGTGTACTAATTTTACATTTGTTTCCAGTTCCTGCATAAATCGAAGCAGATCAAGATTGTACTTTTTCTAACTGTATCCGATTTCTTGATTCTAAAACTTTTTTGCTAGGAATACAAGTATAAACCTTTAAGGAATATTTAAGCAATCGAATTTTTTATATTTTCTCTAAGTATATTGATATTGAAAAAAAAATTTTATAATAAAAACAGGAAAGTAGTAGAGTAAACAAAGTTTTTTGTCGTTACATTTCGATTTCAAATTCAGTATTTTAAAAAGTAGTAATGAGAGCTCTTCCCAGTTTTCGAAACTCTGTTGCCAAAGAAAATAGGGGAAAAAACATATTTTAAGTGCCTTACGCTTAAAGCAATACGACGATTTTAAACTATATGTATAATCTTGCCGTGAAGAATTATCTGACCTTCAGAACAAACAAATAACTTAAATATTTTAAAAGTTATTAATTTTTAAAAAAATGCCAATTTGGCGACATTTTTCCACTTGGATGAAAATTATGAAAATCACTGCCTTATACTAAGTTTTTGCAAGTTTTTATGAGCCCAAGTAATGCAGCATTGGAATAAGAGTTTAAATATTAAAAAATTAGATCACAACCGCTTTTCATATTCACAAATTTGGCTTTTCTTCAGATTGACGTTTTGCGCCATTTTCAAAATAAGCGTTTACAGTGCTGGCTTTAGATAGGCTAAACTTGACGTAACAGTGATGAGTAACAATTGCAAAATCACAGAAATTTTAAAAATAACATATTATTAGCAAAAAAGCATAATTTCATATTACGACGGAGCTTTCGAAAAACAGCCTTAAGTTAAATCACTTATTGATAACTAGAATTTCTGTATGTATAAGTTACGCTAATAATTCTTAGGCCACAGGTAACTCTCATTTTGCTTTTATAACAATTTTAGAAGGTCACAACTCCAAATAAATCTACTTAAAAAAAGCTCAAAAATAAATTTTCGACAAAAATTTTGAGAAATGAAATATGATTCAACTGTAATCTGCGAACAAATGAAATAAACACGGTTATATATTTTCGCCTCCAATTGTTCATTTCATTCCGTCCGTTTCATCTTAGTTTAGATTGAAATTAAACATTTAAAGGTAAAATTATTTACTGAATTAGCTTCAAAAATGATAAAACTGTCTCAGCAAACTACTCTAAAATACCCAATCACATTAATGTAAGCAAGATAACAACCAAAGAAGCTAGAAAAAAAAACTATTTATTTATATATAATAAAAAAACGTAACAAATTTAGATTGCTTTGGATCTAATTATTTGTGAAATGAATGAGTTCATCATTAAAAGACTAAAAATTAAATTTGTTAATTTATGTTGAATTGAATTCCTAGTTAATGAGTTAATGAAGTTTGACAGATTTCGAAACAAATGCCCAAGATTTTTATTATCTAGGGAAGAAATTAATGAGACGTTTTAGCTTCTTAATGAAATTATTAAACTATCTGTCACTTGTAACCCCAACGGTTTCCACTCTGTCTTGTTCTCTTAGAAATATCATGCTATGTGCATACTTTTAAAGTTTATTGGGCGTCTTTCACAACAACACTTTTCTTATTTATTTTATTCAAGAATTAATATATACTTTCAAGCTGCAAGCTGGCGAAACTAAATATTTATAATAAAATAAGTGTCTTAAACATTAAAACTCATAAAAGCATGAATCTCATTTTATGTTTACCATATTCCAGACTACGGTTGTGAAAGCGCAATATTTCGTAGATGTAAAAAATACCTTTCATAAAAAAAGTGATAAAGAATTTAGGCAAATGATGATAGTGTATACTTTATATACCATATTCCAGACTACGGTTGTGAAAGCGCAATATTTCGTAGATGTAAAAAATACCTTTCATAAAAAAAAGTGATAAAGAATTTAGGCAAATGATGATAGTGTATACTTTATATACCATATTCCAGACTACGGTTGTGAAAGCGCAATATTTCGTAGATGTAAAAAATACCTTTCATAAAAAAAAGTGATAAAGAATTTAGGCAAATGATGATAGTGTATACTTTATATACCATATTCCAGACTACGGTTGTGAAAGCGCAATATTTCGTAGATGTAAAAAATGCCTTTCATAAAAAAAAAGTGATAAAGCATTTAAGCAGATTATGATAGTGTATACTTTGTACATAAATAAAGCAAAACAGCTTAAATAAATGTAAAAAATAGACATTCTATTGCTTTGGTTTTATAAACAAGAACCTTCCTCAGTGTCGAAACCCAAAATGACAGAAGAAAGTAACGAGACATGCAGGACCCGCGATAAACATTTGCCACCTCACCAAATGCGATAAAATAGTAACTTTTGTACTGAAAAGTAAAAATACTTATTCCCCTTGATCTAAAAGGAAAAAAAAAGATTAAAGGGAATTTTTCTGAACAAATCCTGTATTTTTTTATTCTATTACGGTAATTTCCGTTAGATATGTCCCATAACAATTTAGAATTATATTAAGTCCAGATAATGTAAGCAATAAAAGATACTATTTAAGCATGAGACAAATTACCATTAAATAGAGAAGACCACTTTCGTTGCCGGATCACGCGATATCAAGTGGACAAATTTTTCCCTACATTTTGTATCAATAAAACAGATCAAGTGTTAGCAAGGTACATATTATCATTCAACTACTTCTGCAGAAAATATTTCATCTTGTGACAATACTATATACAATAACGGGAAAATAACATAATGTTGCTTCAGGTTTATTCGTATGTTACTGCTCTAGTCTATGAATTATCAAAATTTAACCCCAACCTGCTCCTTTTTCTTTTCCTCTAAGATGATAAAACAATATCTACATTTTTCATCCTCTCTCCCACTCATTGACTCCCTCCCCAACTGCGAAATGACTCTTGATTTGAATTTTCACTTTATAAAATAATTCAATTTATTGTCGATTTGTATTTTGATTTGAAGTTTTCAATGGGAAATATCAATCACACATAAAAAATCGTTAAGATTTGACTTTGGCTAAGAATTTTAAAATTTGGCTAACACTTTTGATATTTGGCAAATTTACTAGCTAAGAATTTTAAATCGGTAGCTCGGGTCATGGACAAAGATGCTGCAATAAGAAAAGAGTGGTTTAATCAATAAAGTAAGAGGAACCAGTTTGAACAAATTAATGAAAGAAAGGACAAACAAAACAGATGTGAGCAGGTTGGGTAGGAACCTCAAGGTGCAAGATGTAGAAATTAAATTAGAACAGATTTCCAAACATTAGCAAAGAATAGGATAGTATAAAGATCATGAATTAAATTATTAACATATTTTAAAAATATGGAATGATTCCCAGAAGTCACGGTCGGTAGATGAAGAGCAGTGTCTAAAAATTTTTGTTAAAGAAAATTCAAGCACGATAAAATAAAAAAAATTTATACATTATAATATAAAATAAACCGGTTGGTAGTTCGCGAGAAGTATATAAAATTAATTTAAGAAGCTTATTGCGTAGTATGCTACAATATAAATATGTTATATTTTATAATTGCGTAAGCTTTCAATATATATAAAAAATAATGAAAAATACTCTTTTGGTAAACGAGTTCTATATAAGTTAGTGTTGAAAATAACCTAAACATAGTTAAGGTTATGAATTGGAGAGGAGTAGCCAAATGTAGAGTTGCCTGGAGGGAACTTCTGGTAAAGACCAGGGCCCACCCAGAGCTGTCGAGCTACTGAAGAAAGACCTTGGGGTAAAAACTTTCGAACATTCTCCGAAGTAAACAATATGAAGCTTTTATTTCACAGATTAGGTTGAACGCTCTTTTCGCCTATGTCGATTGTTAAGAAAAGGCCAAAAAAAATATGTTGTGAAGAATTTTTAATTTTATGAACAGTTTTCACTCTTTCTTTCAGTGGTTAGGTAGGCTAATACGCTAATTAGTACTTATAAATTAGCATATTGAAAGTGAACAACTCGAATCATGAATATTGCAATTTAATATGACTCCAAATGCGACTATTAAGTAAAAAAATATTCAAAATTTTTTTTAATGCTTATTATCATCCTATTACTTTCAAAAACTTAAATAGTGTCTTTCTTAAAAACTTGTAAAAAAAACACACATTTTTCTTTTAACTTAGTCAATAACCCGATAAAGATGAAAAACGCCGCAGTAATGAAAATTTTTTCATAGTGTTAAAAGTTCCCGTCTAGAAATTATATAACCTAATCATTTTTTAAAATCTTATATTATGAGCTCAATGAAGAATGTAATGTCACTTAGAAAATAGAAGAAGTCTAAAATATAATGTTGTAGATTCAATATGCAATTGTTAGAACAAAAAATTCAAATACTTTCCTGCTAAAAACTAATTTATTAAAATGAAAACCTTTTATTAGCTAATAAGACAACACCATTGTTACAAACACCGCAGTAATGAAAATTCTTTCACAGTGTACAAACACTGGATACATTGAAATGACAACTATTACATAAGCAAATGGCATAACACATTGTTACAAACATTAAACAAGATATTTTTAAAAACATGATTTGGTTTGTAAAAGTGTAAAAGCTAAAAATGTGATTACTCAAATCTTCTTTCATCTTGGAGTAGATCCAAAGGCAGACACAAAAACGTTTGATACAGTAATAAGAAAAATACCGATGATTGTAAGGTTGTTGATAAGTTCTGCTTTTGATTGATGGCTTACTAAATTGATGTTATATCGAGTATTTAAAATCAAAAGAACACCAACAATCAGCTGAAAAATTAAATTTTTGTGATAAGTTTCAAACAGTATTAAATTTTAATTTCAACTTAATAACAGTTATTTTTTGTAACAGTTATTTTTTGTAACATTTATTTTTTGTAACAGTTATTTTGTAACAGTTATTTTTTATTATCAACATACTTTTTAATAACAGAACTATAATTCTGAAATCCACAATTTTCGGTAAACCGTGACCATATGAAGGAAAAAATTACCAAATGAATGGTTTAAATACTGTATATTTTGGTTTTATTAACCAAAATTCTTATTATTATTTTACTAGGAATGTCATTACTATACAGTACGGTAATTTTACTAGAGATTTTTTTCTCCGCGTGAGCTATAATAGACGTTACATTTTTGTTACTGTGCCAACAATATTAAACAGTAAAGCGAAAACGGGATTATTAATTGCTATATTGCTTCTTTTTCGGAATTTATGATAACATTTTATATATATTCAAGTTTAAGCACCAATTCCACTTTATTCCAATTTTATTAATAAAATTATTTTAAGACCAGGAATTTATTTTCGGAAAACTCATCATTTCAGTATTTCTGTGAACAGATATTCGTTGAACCAATTGATGGACTAAAGTTGCGTAAAATGTCCTACAAAATACGTTTTCAAAAGGATTCAATTTGATTAATTTCCCGAAAATGTGAAGCATGGCGAAGAAGTAGTAGAAATTTAATGTACAAACGAAACTACAGAAAAGTTTCTTAAAAAAAAAAAGTCGGGATAACTTTTTTTAAGAAAAGATAAATTATAGTTGTATTATGTTTAGCCATTATAATTATATTATGTTACCAATATGCTGCAATGATAAAGGTTACCCATAAGCCTTTATCACTGGTGAGATTTTTCTCACCACTCGAGGCGAAAATCGCTTCTGAGTGCTTATTACTCTAGACTTCTTGCATTTTCTTTTCTGCCTTAAGAACAAAGGAAAAAATCAGAAGGTTAAATAGAGGATTTCACAGTGAAACATCAAAAAGTATGGTGTAGTAAAAAAAAGCACAAAAGTGCTGCGACTAGAAACTCAATGTTTAATGGAATAAAGCAAAAAACGTTGCATATTACTCAGAAAATACAGGATGTTCTGTAATCTTTGTTCTCAATATATATATTTAGAAGCTTTGTAAAAACTAAAGTAAAATGTATGGGCGTTGATTTGCTGAAGTTAAAATTTCAAAGGAAAAAAAAAATATCGAAATCTGTTGACTCACAGACGGGAAAGGCAAGATTAATGCTGTTTCATTGCTGGAAGAAATTTGGAGGTGTTTCTAGCAACCACCTTCTAATATATCTTTGTTTCCTTTGGCAAGCAAACAAATTTGGATGCTTTCAATATACATTCCTAGATAATATTTCGTTAGGTTGGGATAAAGTTCTTTCTTTTTTTCCCAAGCTTAAGTATTAATTTGAGCACCATAATGTGCATATATATGGCAGTATTTTCGACAAAGGTTCTAAAATTATATTTTAAGAGACGTGATTTTAAGGGAAGAGATTGAAATTAATTAAAACTTAAGCTCACTATTTCAATTATTGTAATGAAAAAAAAATTATATACGTTTTTATTTCATTCGACAAATTGTTTCAATTATTTTTAATTTAACCTTCGGAATATATATATAAGTGAAAAAAATATTCTGAATTTTTTTTTCCATTTAATTAATTCTTTGCGACTTAAACAATAAGCAAAATTTAGAATGGAACACCAGATTAACTTTTATAAACCTATAAAATTTTTATGAACTAAAATGCAATCAGTATGGTTTAAGCTAGGGATGGGCAAACTACGGCCCGCGGGCCAACTGTGGCCCGCCGGAAGATTTTATCCGGCCCGCGGACCGAATTTTAACTTTTTACTTTCTCTATTTTTGTTCTACAAAACATAAATTAATTAAAATAGTTAGCATTAACAGCTTCAATTGATAAAACGTTGAAAGCAAAAGTTCCTTATAGAATAGCCGTAGATTAGCTCCAAATAGTATTTGTCTTTCTCGAGGAGCAGACATATGGAATCTAATATAGGTGAATTGTACTTCACATGAGGCTTACTACGCATTTTAAGTTCCAACGAGCGGATTTTTCCTCCGGCGTGAGTTCTAACATAATTTACTGCGTATGGCAGTGTTTCCCAAACTTACCTTTTTTGTGTACCCTTTCTAAATTTTTTTTAGCGCTGTGTACCACTAATTAAAAAATTAATGTATTTTTTACTATAGAAAAATTGCACAAAAGTTAAAAATCACAACTGGCTGTATGCACCACTAATTATTAACTGTTAACTTTGCAAAAAATAGCCAATAGAAAAGTACGTAATCGTAAATTTTCATGGCTAGCTTTGTTTTTAAATGAAATTTTTTGAAATTTTCGTTTGTTGTAAGATATTTTGCATAAGAACGCGTACCCCCGCTAAACTGTTCCCGTACCCCTGGGGGTACGCGTACCACACTTTGGGAAACACTGGCGTATGGAAAGGCTGCACGCATACAACGTCATTGTAAAAAATGTTGAAATTATTAAATGTATGAAATGGCTACTGCCTTTTTGAGTTATTTGTAAGCATTTTTAATCCCGAAATGGCAACTAAAAAATGCAAAGTTGATGTAGAGTGCCATGCGTTCAATGGTGAATTGACTTTATTTTATTTCAGAAGTTAGAATTTTTATTTTAGAAGTTTTTACTCGGCCCACCAAACTTTTTTTTTCTAGATTTTTGGCCCACGACCAAAAAATTTTGCCCATCCCTGGTTTAAGCTAATCATGAGAATGCTAATTAATTAGTGCAGATGATATTTTAAGCAACGAAATCATACACAAAGACCTCTTTCTCTGAATTTTAGAAAGATACTTTTTTAAGATAGGATTTAAATTAGAGGCACTCAGTATATGGAGAGTAGCCGCAATCTGAAAAAATATGATTCTAATAGTTTTGTCAAGAAAGTGGACCCTAAATGTAAATTTTACTGTTCGGACCCTAAATGTAAATTTTACTGTAATTTTATTTCGTCATTTATCTGAAACTATTTGAAAAAGGAAAAAAAAGATTAACACATAATCATAAAACTTCTTCATTCAAAGATAAATTCCTGCAAAATATTTTTTAAAGAACAATAATAATTTTTTATTTCATAATTTCATAATGGTCGAAAATTCTTTGGATTGTAATGCATACATCTCATTTTAACAATGAAGTTTTAAATGACAAATTACAAAATTTTAACAGAATGATTTTAACGTTCAAAATTTCAGAATTTAATATTTTAAAATACATATTTTAAAAAGAATTGGTAAAAATTTGTGTACCTTAAAATTTAAATTTTTTTCGATTATTTTTAAAATAAATTTCGAAAAAAGAAATAATTATAAGAATAATTTTTTGCATGAAATGAACCTTAAAATAGTTTTATAAGTGTGCGTAAAATTTTTTTAACTGCCCCAATAATTCCTGAGAAGCGCAGTTAGCAAAAAGTGAAATTAACATTACGGGGACCAAACGTCCGACTGCTCTCTTAACTAAACCGTTGTGGCCATATATTCTTGACTCCCGTAACTACCCTTCCCTAATATTTTGTGAGTCAAGAATCTACATGCATAAAAAAAGAACATTTGTGTATAAAAATATGTTTTTGTGACTGATTATGTAACTTAAGATATCATCTGTTCTATTTAATTAGCACGTGAATATCCAAGAAACTATTCAGGTATTCCTTTTCTTACTTTGTGCAATGTGTAATGGTTTAAATTTTGAAAAGGATGTACCCTAATATATAGAGTGAGTTGAGTAAAAATATGCGAAAATTCACTGAATTCTGTTATTCAATACAGTTACAAATTTGAAGAGAAAGTAAAACAAATCTTAATTGAGATATGTACTGAGATGTCATCAAACGCTTTTAAGGGTGCTTCACAATAATGAACTGGAGGTTCGTGCACATTTGAAACGGCATTTTTATCTATCTAAATTTTCTTAATTTTATGTTAATTTTACTGTCCTTTATTAATATTTTATAAAAAATGCATTCAAACAGGCTCAGAAATAGCTATTTTACATAATTTAATTATCTGCTGGTGATTCACTCCGTCATTAAATTATGATAAAAACGGTTATTTCTAGCATTGTTCTAATACAATTTTGATAGTAATTACCATACAACGTCAAATTAAAATGTTAAGTGCAAGATACACATCAAATGTCTCATATGTTTTTACCAGTAGTGAAGAAGAGAAACTAACCTGTAAAGCTATAGAAACTCCAATACATATGACATTTACAAGGTAGAATCGACTGTCAGCTCCTTCCTTTAAAATGTATTTCAACTGTGAAGCATTTGCAGTGAGGAGGGCAATATCCATCATACCTTGAGCCACGCTTTTCTTCGTGGCATACAGATTGACATCGATACCTGGTTTGTAGGGTCGAGCACATCGAGGTTGCTCCTGAAATTATTGGATTAAGAGTCTAAAGTTAAACAATAATGAAAAAACAACCAAAAAGAAATAAACAATCAGCAATTTGAAAAGACGTAAATAAAAAAAGCCCATTAGAAGTAGAATATTGTTAAATGTCAACAATTAAATTTTTAACACTGTTAAATGTCAACAATTAAATTTTTAACACTGTTAAATGTCAACAATTAAATTTTTAACACTGTTAAATGTCAACAATTAAATTTTTAACAGTGTTTTACATTTTTTTCCTCAAATTGAGCTGTTTTATACACAATCAGAAAAATTGATTCAATAGAAAAATTATTATCACCAATTATTTTATGCCTAATTTCGGAATAAAAAGAAAGACATCAAAATTATAGTAGGATGCTATGACAGAATTTTTGATATTCCGATTTTTAGAAATTTCATACGTATTTAGATGCAGATTTAAAGCCACCATTTGCATCTTTAATTATAATATGTATTTTACTGCAGACTTATAAAATCTTAAAACACGTGGTTCAAATTTGGGACTTATATATCGGTTAAAACGTGTTATTTAGCATATCCGTCGGTTAGGCTTGCAAAGTCTCACAATGAAACTCTTTTAGTTTTTCTATTTATCCCATAAAGAACACAAGGTCCAAATTTTAGCTTTATGGGACATGGGGGGAAACCATTTGTTACTACTAGGTTCCGAGATTCAATTTGTTTTTAAAACTTTGCACTTCGAGAATAAATGTATCTAATAGCGATATCAGTTAATGATTTTTATTATAAAAATTATTATAATTATTATTATTTTAATAATTCTAATTATTATCATTATTATTTTTATCAAGATAGTTTTGTTACGTCACAATGTAAGTAATTGCCATAAAAATGAGTGCTTAAAGCGTTTTTTCCTTAAAATTAATGTCTAGAAAATGTATATTCGTACATAATTGATGCTCTACAACTTTGCATTTTACTTTTTGTGAATAATTAGCACCATTTTTATGATAGAAACACCAACTCGCCAATTTTTCCCCAGGTGGCTGAGTAAGCTGTCTCATATTGTAATGCGTAACTCTTTCTAATATCTAAATACCACTTTTATAACTATAGCGGTAGTCTTTCGACACTTTAAAGTATGGATGTAAGCCTCAGTGAACTTTGAATTGAAAATTTAAAATTCATATAAATGAGAAAGATAAAGAATATTTATTTCAAAACTTATTTGGAGGAAGAACTATGCCTTAGCAAACTTTGGAGCGTTTTCTAAAAACAACGTTTACCATACTCCCGTCGTAAACACACAGCATTCACTTAAAATTATTTAACAAAATTCCGTTGAAATTCGATATTTTTTTTCACTTAAAAAAAGTTACTGTCACCGTCACCAAAAAGTTACTGTTATAGTCACCGTCACCAACGGTGGCATAAAATTTTATCTCTCGCTTCTCACTCTCATTACGCTAAAACTATGAGATAAAAATATTATGAAATTTTACTCATTTTTAGGGAAATGTATTCTGATATAAAAATGTTATTGATGCGAACATTAATCTTTTTAATTATTTAATGTTGAAGTTTTTTTTTCAGTTCTTTCAATTAAGCTAAAACTACTAACCATACAATTATTATTTTCTTCATTTGCAGCCACAAACATTTATGTTTGAAAATGAGCAACACTACACTCTTTGATTAATTTTCTAATAAGCTTTACAGTAATCAAATCGTAACTTTGTGTATTTTTAGAAAATGTTTCAGTTGGCCGAATACATTTTAAGTTTCACAAGATTTCTTGTCTCAAGTAAGTATACTTAAAATGATGTAAAAATAATATGTAGGGACAAGTGACACAACATGGAGTACAATGCAAGCCACTCTTTAGATATTCAACTTCATAATTTTACTCGAAAATTAGTAATGAAACATAAAATAATAACAGCATAAGAGCAGCATGATAAATGCAAAAATGTGAATTCAGTTGCATAAACTGAATACAGCAACGTAAAAAGCCATAAGCAGTTAAGAGGCGTTTAAAAATTCCCTAAGTTCCCCTTTTTAATGTTCTGTTGTTTTTAAAAAATATTAGGTTTGGAAAGATATGTTAAAAATTTAATAAAACAGTAAAATAGGGAGGATAAATTTAACAGCATAAATTTAAAATAATAACAGCAGTAGAGTAGCATGATAAATGCAAAAATGTACATTCAGATGCATAAACTGAATACAGCAACATAAAAAGTCATAAGCAGTTAAGAGGCTTTTAAAAATTCCTCTAATTCCCCTTTTTAATGTTCTGTTGTTTTTAAAAAATATTAGGTTTGGAAAGATATGTTAAAAACTCAATAAAACAGTAAAATAGGTAAGATAAATTTTTTATTCCTTACTGTGAACAATGGTATCGATATCTAATTAGTGACACAAAAAAAATGATAACTCTTTTAATTTTTACAGAAGGAAAATTCCCACATTTTCGAAAGTCATATTTGCTGACCTTAAAAGCACACAACTCAGTTAAAAAAAATCATGGATTTCTAATAATTTTGATTAAAATAGCTCTTTTTGCTTACACTTACTTCAATTTTCAGTAACTTTCATTAGTTTAAAAAAATTTTTTAAATTAAAACTGCCTGATACGGATGTAACACAGCATGTTTCATTACAAGATAATGAAAATTGGAATAAGTGTAAATGACACCAATAATTATTTTATTAAAAGTTATTAGGACTGCATGATTTAAAGCCAAAAATTGTGGAATAACCCATAAAATGTCTATAATAACTTATATGAATATCTCGTAGTAGTATGTTTTCCTAGAAACTAATTCCTAAAAACTTCACTCCTTTACTCATATTAATTTCTGAAATTAACTTATTTAAAAGGCTGAAAAAAAGCATACCCTTTCTTAATTGGCTTGTAACTGCAATTATAATTAAAAATAAATGCAATATTAATTATTAACATTTTGATATGTTCCTGATAATAAAGAAATGATAATAAATATTTTCTTCATTTATTTAGTTTGTATATAGAATAAACAATAACAATAATTCGTTATTACAGATCACATCCACAACATTTTTATCATTCACTAGGAGATTATTATTTTTTCATTATTATTATTATTACTATTATTATTATTATTATTGAAATTAGGTTATTCTGTTTCGATACAAACAGATTCTGGTTATTGTAAGGGACCTAAGCAACGGGCTCTGTATCTAGAAGACCCTACTTTATGCTTAAGAATGTAAGGCAAATGGCAAATTAATTATAAGATCGATATTCGTTTAATTTGAAAGCTTTAACGTACAATTTATAAAAACTATGAAAATATGTAGACAAATTAAATACTGTCCCAAAAAGTTTTCGGAGTACAAACATAAAGTTTTAAGCAAAGACGGCACAAATTTTATGCTGCTGTCCCTAGCTCAAATTTTTCGTACAGTCAGGCCTTGAATGCAAAATATCAATCTAAATTTTGAGAGTTTCACCCTGAAAATTGCACAGAAAATGTTTTAAAAAACATACCATTGAATCCTGATCCTTATTGGCAACAGGAATTTTCAAACCTCTGAAGGTTTTTTTCAGGTTAAATTTCTTCATAGTAAACAAAGGATGTGTCTAAATTCCCTAAGTGTTAGCTGTTAACATTCTTTTAAGATCTTTCCTGTTTGTACGAATTATAAACTGAAAGTATCACTTAATTACCTTTTCACTGCATAATAGCTCGTAATATGCTGTTCTTTCCCTTATCTTAAGAGTTTTAAATCTTGAAGTTAATCGTTGGAATGTTTGAGGTAATTACAATTGAATCAAGGTCAGCGATCATGGACAAACATTCAACATATAAAATGAAACAATGAAGTAAATGTCAGTTCTCGCATGCTTTTCCTTACAAGAAGTGATAGTATTTTGTATATTAAAGACTTCCTGATGTACTGTCCATTCAGGATAATTCAGAAGACAATTTCGAAATGAATTTGACTTATTTCTTTAGTTGACTGTTTTTTTCTCAAGCAATTAAGTTATGTTTGACAACAATGTCGACACGTGGCTCAAAAAAAAAAAGAAGGGTTATTAGGTTGGTGCGTAGGAAACATTGATTTTTAAGTGAATATATAAAACTGCATATCTCTTGTCAAAAGCTGTTTATTTCGTCAAAATAGGCTCTATTTGCTTCAATGCACTTTCCCCAACAAGATTTTAATGCATAGATGCCTGTCTTAAAGAAATTTTGACCTTTATATAATAATATAAAAAGTTCAATGCAGTAACAAGGAAAGTTCAAATTCACAAATCATGGGTGGCACGTGAATGGAATTTACATAGCCCCTCTTACACTGTTTACCACACAGCGAAGGTTTATTTTATATTTTCTGTTTGGTTCTTACACTAACAATTAAAGCAGCTATATTGTCCACAGTCAAAAATACATTGAAATGAAAGAAAAAAATGGATTTACATTGTTCTTGCACAGGATTCCTCGCAAACAAAAAACTTTTAATTAGCGCAATTGGTAACGGATATATAATCAAAAACTTCAAACACTTTGTTCGAAGTTCAAACATTCTAAGCTGAAGCATTTTTAACACGTTCTTATTCACGTTATAATTTTATTTGTTAAAGAATATTTCACAAAAAATAAATGAAACTGTATTAACGTTCGTCATGGGTGGCAAATGAAGTATTATACTTAATATTTTGCAGCTCCAAAAATTTTATTTTGTTTATATATAGAGAAGATTAAACTTAATTCGAAACGTCGTACCACCAACGAAATATTCCTCAACTCTAATGTATTATGCAGGTAAACAAAAATATAACCTTTTCGGCAAATAAGTACTCAACTAAATAATAGAAAACAACACGAAATTATTAAAATCTTTATAAGCTTATACCAATACAGTTTTTTTATGAAGAATAACCTGGGTCAGAACTGAGGGGGGAAAAAGTATAGTCAAAACTACCAGAATATGGTAAAGTTTACCGTTTTCTGGATCTTTGGGAGCACCAAAAAGCTCGGTAATTCTTACCCAAGCGCTTTAGTAAGGATTTTGGAAAAATTAACAATAGTAGATGGTTTCATAATACATGATAAAATTTGGTAAATGTGGTAAAATGATGTAACTTTATCATGAAACGTTAAAGCGTGGCATAAAACCATTTATTTGGTTAAAATAACTTTTCAGTCTTGTATTTTGTTACTTAATGTTTGGTAATAAGAACTATAATTTTTTAAACCAAAATTTCCGGTAAATCGTTACCACATAAACGAAAAAATTAACAAATAAATGGTTTAAAATAAAGTATATTTTGGTTTTATTAACCAGAATTATGATGATTTTTTTTACCAGAAATGTCATTACCATAGCAGGGCTAAAGAGAATACAAGGGCTAGTTCACTCCGCTCTTAGAGCTGAAGCTACGATTTCCCTCCTCACGACGTCACTGTGTCTACAGATCTCGGAGATCGCAAGCAAAGATATGATAACTTTGCATCTTTCTCTTGTAAAAATAAGTTAGACTTTTTCTGGTTATTAGCCTTCAAACTTTACGTAATTAACACATTATTTCCGTTCATAAACATAGTTCAAGAAAAACTTTCTTGGTTATTATATTAAAAAAATACCATTTTAAACTTATAAAAATGTTTTGCAAGTTGGTGAAAATGACACGATAAATACTTTATTTTAAAAAGTTCAGTTTTAACTTTAACTATTAAGAAAAATGAAGGCATATATCGACACTTTTTTTATCTACATATTCTTTTATAAAGATAAGTTAAGTTAAATTTAGAATCCCTGATTTTGAAATATGTCGTTAATAGCAATTTGTTCATACTTAATCATTAGGAAACATCAACCTTAAACGCTAATTACTGAAACAAAATAATAATTTAGGTTCATAATGTCATTAGAAATTTTACAATTGTTTATAGACAGTTAAATTTACGATGATATAATATATAGATATTCAAATTGAAGAGAATATAATTTTTAAAAAAAATCATAAATATTTAGAATAACTACATTAAAAAATATGTTATGAAATTAGGTGAATTTCAACTATATACTATATATTTTATTTATACTTTTTACTTACATTTTAATTTCCTTTGACTTTATCTATTTTTTAATTCTTTTCACCTGCCTTTCTTTATGAAGTAGCGAGGCGGTTTCTATTTAGATAATGAATTTTTATAAAAGTTCTTTACGACAGAATAGACGTATTGCTGTTTTATATTAACTGTGTCATTTCGGAATCCATTCTTTACATAGTTGTTCATTTACTTTAGGGAACACGCGAAAAATTATACTTTTTCCTTTTGTTTTTATATCAGAATTTTTGCAAGTTGCAATCGCGCAAACTGGCATTTCGATAATAGTTTTAAATTCTTGTAAATTCACTGCAAAAACTGAGGAAAGTCATTATAGAAAATAACAAATGTCTTAGAATATCTCGCAAAAAGAAATGATCCAATATTAGTTAGAGCTAGTAAGGCCGAACGCTCCGTTCTTGAAGTAAAAATGCGAGCTTTGCGCCAAAGTGACGTCACTAGAGTGACGTCGGAGGATCGGCGCGGCGAGAGATACTTCAAAGGAGTGAACCAGCCCTTCTATTCTCTTTAGCCCTGTTACCATAGAGTATAGTAATTTTATCAGAATTTTTATGAAACTAATCCTATAAATTTCATTTCAAAAATCCCTTTAAAATTTATTTAAAAAAAATTAAGGACTGGAAATAGGGAACCTGGTCTTCCCTGGCTTTATGATTATTGACAATTGCCACTGTTTTGACGAAGTTGTTCATCTGTCCCCATCTCCTTGAAGTCACTGTTTTTTTTTTGTTTAAAAAAATGATTACAAATTCACGAATAAAGCTAATATATTAATTTTAGTTATTTTTAAAATTCACATTTGCAATATTATATAAAGCTAAATATTTACTTTTTGAATTATTAACTTGAACGGAGAAAGATAATGCTAGTTGTAGAATTTTTGCCAATCATATATATGTTTCTTCATTCAACTAAATTATCCATAATAAACGTTCGAATTTTTATCTAAATTCTTTTTTTTAATTTATTTATTTATTATTATTTTTTTTTATCTTTTCCGTAAATGTTAATTTTTGAAATGAGTTAGGGAAAACTGCATTCTTAATAATATGAAAGTTCCAACAATTCAGTTGACAAAATTTTTCAAGTTCAATTTTAACTTCAAATCCTTCAGTTTTTTTAAAGCCTCTACAAGACACAACACGTTTCATTTATATTTTAAAAACTTTATGAAAACGTTTTTAAATCCTTTTTCAAAAAACTTTTTTAAATAAATCCCTAAGTTATATTTTTATATAACTTAGGCAGGCCTTAAAAAATATTTATGTATTTTAATCTTGGAATCCATTTATTTTGATAGTAATTGAAAGTTTTTTATGATATTTCAGAAATAGAGAGCACGATTTTGGAAAACTTTTTCTTATAAGTTTTTTTAAAGCCTCTACAAGACGCAACACGTTTCATTTATACTTTAAAAACTTTTTAAAAACTTTTTTAAATCCCTTTTAAAAAAACTTTTTTAAATCCTTTTTAAAAAACTTTTTTAAATCCCTAAGTTATATTTTTATATAACTTAGGCAGGCCTTAAAAAATATTTATATATTTTAATCTTGGAATCCATTTATTTTGATAGTAATTGAAAATTTTTTATGATATTTCCGAAATAGAGAGCACGATTTTGGAATTTTTTTTTTAATCTTTGTTAGTACTATTAATTTTCATGTAAATAAAGATATTTAGAAGTTTAATTAGAAGGAATTAAAAATAAAGCTATCCAAAACAACGCAACATTAATCGAAAGTTCACATACTTTAATGTAATATACATTAAAAATATCAAAATCCCGACGAATAAATCCTCAACTAAATATTAAAAAACAACATACCATTATTGAAATGCTTATCCTACGATCAATAAGAAAAGTCTAATGCTTCACACTTAAAGTACTTTTATCCTTTTCAACATGTGATTAATACATCAAATCGAATTGATTAAAAAGATTTCATTGTATTGCTGACATTTTCTAATCAAGCATTCTGGCTAGAAATGAAAACATTATAAATGCAACCTCTTCATTTTCTCGTTGTCAGGATACATTTATAGATAGGTAATTTGTTTCCAATTATAAGGTCATTGAAAAAGCGTGGTCAGGTGAAACGTTTAAGGAAATAAATATATTTTTGTGACAGGTCAAACAAGCATATCATAATCGATTAGCAAAATCAAAACCGATGCTAATTTAAAACTTCAAGGTGATGTTTGTAAGTTTTTAATCATAACAAAAAATAACAACAAAAATAAGATACTAAAAATTTTAAATAATCCTGACTATCATATGGATCAAAATCTTCTAGCTAGTTCACTAAAATACAAAGCACAGAAAGTTTTTTCATAAATTTGTAGTCTATTATGATAGAAAGTAGCCTATGATTTTTTTTTCTTAATTTTGAATTTTAATTAAAAAAAATAGCAGTCGTTAAATATTTTTGCAGAATTTTTTTTCAAGCATTCATAACTCTGTTTTAAAAACTCGTAATTAATTGAATTTTTTACAAATTAAAGTTCAATTCATAAACTGCAACAGAAAAAAAAATAGTGTCTCAGAAAAAATATTTTTCACTAAAATACAAAGCACATAAAGTTTTTCCGTAATTTTGTTGTCTATTCTGATAGAAAGTAGCCTATGAATTTTTTTTTTCTTAATTTCGAATTTTAATTAAAAAAATTAGCAGGCGTTAAATATTTTTGCAGATTTTTTTTCAAATATTCATAACTCTGTTTTAAAAACTCATAATTAATTGAATTTTTTACAAATTAAAGTTCAATTCATAAACTGCAACAGGAAAAAAAATTAGTGTATTAGAAAAAAATATTTTTAGCGCAAAATTAATAAGTTTTAATAAACATTTTTAATATTCACTATCATTGTTGTATAATTATTACACTTATCAATTTAGTTGATTTTTAATTCTAAGAAATCATTCAAATTTTAAAAAACCATCAAATAATGAATACATGCGACATAAGCTAGCATAAAGTAATGCACTTTTGTTAAAATTGTTTCAAATGAAGATTTTTTATTCTATAGATATTAACTTACAAAATAAATTTTTTATATAAATTAAACGAATTAAAAATTATTCAAAGAAATTCTTTTCACAACATAGAAATTTATAGAGTTAACTTTGAAAAATCATCCCGTTTATCAAAAAGGTAATCCTCATTTGATTGCTCAATAATTGCAGTTTACATTTCTATATCAATATATTGAATTTAAGATTAAAAAGTGTTACACCCATACTATAAAAGTGACGATTATAATGGATTTACACAAAATAATTGCCAAAAATTAAAATATGGATTAAAAAAATAGCACAATGAGCACACATTGAATTAATTTTTAAAATTAATAACTAAGAGCATTACAACAATTTTTAATTCGAAGAAAAAATAAGATTTTTTAAAAAAAAATCGAAGAAACTATGTTTTCTATTATTAGAAAAATGCTTTTTTTTTAAAAAAAAACTTCACTTCGTCATTTCCCAAATTGATAAATATACCCGTACATATTTCATGTCATTCACTCAAAAATTGGTGAACGATAGTAAGATTTTACTATATATATTGTTTATCAGTTGTAAAAAAAAAAAGAAAAATGACCACATGAAACAATAAATTATAAACTAATAGCTGTGTATTACAACCAAGGTCGTATATTAATGTATTATGAGAAGTAATAGTTTGCCTTCTTATTAGAATGAAATTCAAAAATTTGACGATAAATCATTCTGAACATTATTTTAAAAAACTGCTTAGTTTTCCCTCAAAATGAAAATTATATTGGCATATTCTTTTCACTTTATCATAATATACAATCGGGTTTATCGCAATTATCGGCGTTTATTTTAAAATGTCTGCTATAAACAAACGCATAATGACTGTGCGGAAAAATAACAATCATAATTACCTTCGTAAAAGGATATAATAATAGCAATTAAAAGAATTGTTTCTATTTTATAATCAAAAGATGAAAGCTAGTAAAGAGGAAAAGCTATTAAGTAAAACATTTATTTTACGTTATCATTCTAAAATCTAAATGAACCACCAAATTCCGATATTTTTTTAAACCACAATATATATTTGACTTTCGCACAAAAACCTATAAAAACCTGAAACACAGAGATAATCTGAATGAAACACATTACAATAATTAATTATTTAATTCTTTAATATTATTACTTTATATTATATATAACATTATACATAATAATACTGTAATATTATATATTCGTTAATATTATATCTAATATTATACATGACAATAATTAATTATTTAACGATAATCTTATAATATTAATAATTAAATTTAAATTTAATTATTAATATTATAAGATTATCGTTAAATAATCGTTTCGTTTCTCCGAAATTCACCCTTTTAAAGGGATTACAGAAATCTTGTCAATGTATTAACTTCACCTGTCACCATACATTTTTTGCAAAACACACACGCCAGCGAAACACAAAATAAATAAGCAAACTGATAAATAAATAAATTAAGGGAAAAGCTAAAAATTGCAAATTTTCAAAAAATAAAGTTTTGCTATTAACTTACAATTAACTTAGTACAATGTACCCATACAATTAACTTAGCTATTCTTGCATTGTTATTAACGTCTTACCATCGCTTTAATGACTATTGTTGAATATTTAATATTTATATATCCAATAAATTTAACCATCGAGCAACAAGGCAATCTCTAGTGCAACAAACAGGACAAAAAAACAAAAATAAAAGACTAAGTAAAAGAAAAGTGTACTCGAATAACATAATGAAAAACTATATTAAAAAAACTTTTATAAAAATAAAAGCTTTCTTCAGTTTCACATATTTTTTTTATTTGGTTTGCTTTCCTTTAAAAACTATTAACATCTTTAAAAACTATTTCGTAGAAAAATAATAATTTTAAAAATAAATTGCAATAAAAATGAATATTCAAGAAAATATGGAGAGAAAATAGTTTTGATAGTTGAGCGTGCACTGTAAAAAATTCCGGTTTAACTTACGGTAAAAAATACTGGTAAAAAAATACCTGGGAGCAGCATTCGTAAAATTCATTTAATCCAAAAATCCAGTTTTACCGTAAAATTTTATACCGCAATTTTTACACTTATATTTATTTAATTACAGTGATTTTACAGTAAATATTACTATTAAATTTACTGTATATTAGATTTTTTGTTCCTTAAGGTTTTACGGCAAAAATGGATTTTAGGGTAAAAAGTACCGCCACTCAGTATGCCTCTACTTTTTTAACGAAATTTGATCCGGAATTTTTTGCAGTTATTAGTTTTTTACATTTCTTTACAGTGATTCTTTATTTTATTTTAAAGCACTTTAAATTTATCAAAACTTTTAAACCAATATTTTTCTCATTTGAGAAGTTCCAGCAATTTTGTAAAAAGTAAAAAGTGAAGCATGACATGCTAAAGGATTTCTATTCACTGTCTTTCTTAAAAGTAAATGTGCATCATTATTCGTTCCTAAGCTTTTGCGAAAGGTTTGTGACTGAATGTTATTCTGTAACAGTTTATTAGAACAATTATTTAAATAAAACTACCGAAACATATTTTTTAATAACTGTTATTTCCTATGCTTATTTGTAATGAATAAGAGTCTGAATTTTCTATAATGAATAAGAGACTGATTTAATAAATTTTCTTGAGAAACTCTTAAGAAAATTTATTAATCTCTAAGCCATCACTTGGTGTTATTTGGTGCACAAATGAAGAGTGTTCCAAAAGAATGGAACCCTTTAACCAAATAATATTTATTAGCTTTTTTATTTAGTGAAACTTCACGCACCAATGAATGATAGATAACATATTTCAGGCAAAAATAGATTTTAAAATAACAGAGCGAAAGCAAAAAGAGAAATGATAAGAAAAGTATCTTCAGTTAAAATCCAGATGTTGTGTAACTTCCGTTCGCTGTTTTGGTTTCATATAATGTTGCGTTTCATTAAATGCTACACACAGGAAACAATATTTTAAGAGATTCGGGAAGAAAAACATGGGTGCAACAGTTCTATAATGAGAAAAACTAATTTTATCGAAAACCAGTTGAGACACCTACGAAACTAATTCCCGATTTTGTTTAATTATTTATTTATGATGGGTAAACACGAAATTTAACTGACCTTTAATTTTTGACAAGAAATAAAAGACAAAAAAAAGCTGTAAGTCAAATAAGTGATAAAACTAATTTTATCATATACTAAAATTAATTATCGTCAACAAGTTTATAATATTAACTTCAAAATTTACAATTCTTTAATTCAAACAATCAGAATTAGAATATGAGGATTAAAAACAACAACAGCAAAACGTTTAAAAATATTCTAACTGGAGTAAAAGTTAAATAAAATCGATTTTATTGTGAGCATTTCATTCTCGCATAAATTAATATCGATTACAAAGTTTTGTTAAGAAGAGGAAATAAACATTCATATAAAAAAGAAACAAAGTTTGTAGAGAAAAAGTGGCCGTTTAAAAAATAAAATAAAATAAATAAAAAAAAAATTAAAGATTTTCATTTTTAAAGATTTTTAAAAAAAAATTTAATTTTAAAGGACTTTTTTTTAAATATAAAATAAAATAAGTAAAAAAAAATTAAAGATTTTCATTTTTAAAGATTTTTAAAAAAAATTTAATTTTAAAAGATTTTTGTTTAAAATATAAAATAAAATAAAATAAAAAAGTAAAAAAAATTAAAGATTTTAATTTTTTACTTTAAGTTTTGACTATAACCCTATAGGTTATAATAAAGTCGTGAATATTAAGAAATCTAGGCTTTGGCAGAAATTATTTTACAGACTGGTTTAGTTTTATGATTAAAAAAATATAAGTAATCTTTCTCCATTATTTTATTAAAAAATTAAACAAAAAAGGCTTTATTGAGTTGAAAAAAGTAGAAAAGTAGTCCCTCTAATATATATATATATATATATATATATATATATATATACTATAAAAAGAGTTTAAGTCTCATTAAAGAAATACGATGTCTGAAAGGGGCACTAACATTAAAAAATTAATAAAATCAACCCATGCATATCATCGCATAAAGATTTGCATATAATAAAGAAATAAATGAAATCCTTCTCCGAAATTTACACACAAATCTAGTTTTTTTTTCATTACTTTTTTCTTTCTTTCTTTTACTTTTATCAAGATTTGAATCGTATGATGTCGAAGTTCGGAGAAATACAAGACCCGAAAAGTAATAATTACCAATTCTAACTCTTTGGGTGGCCAAGATGTTTTTTTACACTTCTTCCGGTCATCCTTTCATAGAAAAGCACCCTAAATTCAATTTATTCTCTGTCTTTGTCTTATTCAAGTGTTTTTTGCGGCAAAATACAAAGAATTACGAGACAGACAGTTGAAAAAAAAAAAGATGAAGAAACTCGAGCCGATTTGAAACCTATTGAACTAAAAACATTTTCATTAAAAAAAAAATTTTCTTTAGCAATAATATGCTTTCCCCCATTTTCAATAATTTCTTTCCTCAGTTTCGTTAAATTTCATATAATTTTTTTTCCATAACAATTTTAGAAATTATGGAAAGTATATTGTTTAGAAATAATATACTTTTCTTCATTTTCTATAATTCATAGCAATTCCTTTCCTACGTTGATAATCTGTCTCTGTTAATACAATATATAAGTAAAAAAATATCATAATTCCATTGCTAACAGTTTTCCCTAGACTGAATTACGCGGCGCAAAAATGAAATCTTTAGTTAGATGTAAAATAGCAAAGCAATGATCGCACCAATTACATTTTGATTCCAGAATGTACTTTTAGCATTTCTCTTTAAATCTACAAAGTTTTATATTGTTCCAGCCAATAATTTTTGAGTTATGACAGTGAGAAGTACGAACGGCGAAAATTTTCTGAAGTGACGGTGACAGTGACTTATTTAGTGTAGTATATGTAAAAGTTTATCACAATAAGTGATAATTAGCTGTAGTTTCAGGTGGATGAGGTCATATAAAGATATAAAAGACCTCTAATTAATGTTATAAAAAATTAAAATTTGGATTATACTTAATATTTTTAGCAACTGAAAATGCTTCTCAGCATTTAAAGAGTTTTGGGTCATAAACTACTCTTTTCCCACAGAGGGAATTTTTTATACATCAATCTGTGCTCCTTAATATTGTTTCTAGGTAGTAATTCATAATTTATGGAATTCCCACTATATAGCTGCACAATACACAGAAACATCTTTTTGCCTAAAAAGAAATCTTGGTATCTTCCCCTAAACGCTTGAACAGTTTTAAAAATGTGGCTTATCATTTTTTTGCCTCAAGCATTTCAATTGTTTAGAAATAGTCCTAACCCTGCCAACTTAACTGTTTCTCAACAAAAATGTGCATTTTACAAACTATAGACAATCATTATTTGTTCAAAGGGTTTTTGTACCCCCTTGGTCATTGTGTTCTCAAGGCATATTATATTGATACATATATGATGTTCTTTACAAAATATTTGCATAGGAGCTGGTATTCATACTTTTTCTTAATTTTCAAAGCCGTATTGTTAATTTACAACAAATCTGTCATGCGATTTATCTTTACAACCTTGAGCCCTGGCTAATTACGTTTGTTTTCACATATGTTCACCATATTTGTTAGACAGACTGCTATTATAAATAATTTAATTTTGCCTTACAGTATAATTATTATGAGGAAGATATGTAGTATTATTTATATGTTATTTATTAATAGATTTTATTTATACACACATTTTATTTATACACATATTTTATTTATACATAGGTATTATTAATATATTATTTATTCATTAGCATTATTAAAATATTTTTTATACATTAGTATTACTTAAATGTTATTCTTTGTATAATAAAGTTTCTAAACATTTGATATTTTTTGCTGCTTTAGTATTAAAAACGTTGCCGTTTGTGATTAAAAAACATTAAGTTCGAAAAATATGACTACATCTAACATAGAACACTACTCCATATTTAACTACAACCAGCGGGCAATTTCTTTATTATATACAGCTAAAAATAAAATCAGGCTTCTCATATTGCTAAAAAATCAACAAATATGAACACCGATTCGACTTTAGACTGACTCAAAGTGTCACATAATAATAGTCATTCTAGTTCACGTCAGAGAAAAAAGAAATAAAATAGTTCATTGTAGTAAAATGAGGATTGAATATCCTAATCTCTTTATTCATCTTCGTGAAGGAAGTGTTTTAGTCAAGGCCCAAGATAAAATTACTATAGTGGGAAAGGGAATAAGAACGGGGAAAAAGTAATTTTCGTCTATTGTTTAGAGACAACAAGTCCCATTGATATTTAATACAACTTGACTACAACATTTGTTATGGGCATTACACAACTGCATAATGAAAGTTGTAATTATAAAATAATTGCAAAAGTAAATAGATTATTTTCCCAATCCCCGTTAAAAATAAATTTCAGTTTACCTACAGAATTGCATTTTTGCAGTTATTCTACAGTCAACTGTAAATTTGCTGTGGTTTAATCTTAACTGCAAAAATACTTCAGTTATTTTGCAGGCAATGTGAAGGTAATTTTTAGCAATTTATTAAAAAAAAAACAATCTTTTAACTATTCTCTACAAAATTACTGCTGTTTTTGGGAAGTTACTTTAAAATCATAAATTTAAAATATAATGAAACTTTAAATCCGTGGTTATACTGCAGGAAATTTGAAGTAATTATACAGTCATTGTTTCAGAAGTATATTTTCTAATGTATCTCCAGAAAAACCTCATCTTGCCTTTAAAGTGAGAGTATGAGAGTCTTCCGGCAATCAAACATATTTTGATGTTTTTAAAACTCGCTTTCCTCGATAATAATTCTCCAACTTTTTTCTTTATTATTTATTAATCTCTGGTTATTAACTTCTTAGATTTTGATAAGGTTTCAAAACATACATGTTAAGGACGGAGATAACATACACTATCTATATTAATAAAAAAATGCATAAAATATGAAATAAAAGCAAAACAATATATAATTGTAATTTTTTTTTAATTTTGAGGTATTGTAAATTTTTAAGTAAGATATTTTAACTATTTTAAAATCAGATTAAATTAGATATTTTAATATTTCTGCATTTCAGCAATTTTTAAAAAAAAATATTTTTAGTAATTTATTTGTTTAATTTTGACTAAAGAAATTACTTATATACAAAGCAATGACGTTAACAAAATTATAATAAAATGTAAATTGATGAAATTAAGTATTTTTTTTTAATTCGAACTGATACAAAACTAGAACTATTTTAAAACCAAAATTAGACACATCATTTTTTCTAATAAAAATAAAATAAATTTATTACTTAGAGCTTCAAAAGAGTTGACACAATTGAATTTGAAAATGCATATAATGCATAGTTAATATCAGATTTTTTAGCTGCAATTTTTTAGCCTTTTCTTCATTTTTTTTAGCCTTTTCTTCATAAATTTATAAACTTCAATCGACTACTGAAATTTATCCTAAATAAATTTATATCAATTAAAACAAAATATTTTTTTACTGTTAAAAAAATTTAAACAAATAACTTTGTTTGAAAAAAATATGGTTTATAGTATTTTTAATAGTACATAAAGTAGCATAAGATTTACAATGATGAAAATTCTTTCTAAAAAAAGAACGACAAATCCAGAAGAAAAGCGAACAACTCAAAAGACGCAGATCGCTTTATAAGAAATTTCTCGAAAAAAAAAAATTTTTAAATAAGAATTTTTTTCATTGTTATTTTACCATATTCAACCAAAACAGTAAAATAACCAGGATAAGAGATGGTATTCAAACAGTTAACTGCGAGAAAAATCACTTATTAACCATCTTCCCCTAATACTGTTAAACAAGTACAATTTTATCAGTGCCAACTAGACCCATCTTGTAAAACCACTTAATTGCCTAAAGCTGGGTGCATATTGTAGCCGAGAGGGTTAATCTGCCAATCTCATGACAGACTGAACAGGGGTTCGAATACCAGTATTAACACAACAATATTTGTAACATTCCTTCAACACGTGAAGAATTTCTTGTAACCTGCACTCTAAAATTGCTGACCCTGGACTATTAGAATACGAAACCCTCATTCACACATAGTCTCACAAAACTGAGTAAAACATAAAAGTCTAGTATTACTATGTCTATCGACAGATGGTATGCCCTGATTAACTAATTAAGCAACATTCCACAGTTCATTTGAAAAAAATCAACAATCTAACTCCAAAGTCCCTTACCTACCGAAAAGTCTAACATAACCTAGCACCAATGCAATACACTAAGCATTTTCTGCAGAATTTCTGAGGTTAATATAACTGCATATTTAGCGTAGAAATTTTGATGTTGGTACCACTTCAAAACTAGTGATGCTACTTACAAACCGCAATAATTTTGTTCGATGAACTCAAAAATTCTATAGAGACATCAGCCATCAGTCTTCAAACTGCATTTTTTAAAAAAAATTTTCATTGCAATTTATTTTGAGTCTAGGATTTCTTAAAAGAACTTCATTGCTTCATAAAAAAGCAAATAAATTTAACGTTTTAAATATCGTAGTGTGTTTTTTTTCCAAAAATGCTGTAAAATTGACTTTTTAAAAATGAAATATATTGTTAAAATGACGTTGAAATCTGGTTGAAATAACCAATTTAAACCCAAAATCAAGAGAAAATAAGCTCAATATTTAGACAAATTTGTGGTATCTGATTTTCAAATTATATGTATAATACTAATGCAGATCGTTTTTGCATTCTGACTACCGACATATTTTAAAAAATCAAAACTTCTGGTGTTGACCAGAAACGAATTCATACATTTTGTGGTCCTAGAGACAAATGGCAATGAAATTCTAGTAAAAAATATATTTACTATAATAATTTTTCCAGTAAATTTGAAAAAAAATTTTGGTTTTTAAGTTTTGTTAAAAAAATATATATGTTTAAAAATAATTTAAACTAAGCATTTCTTTAAAAAAAACGTGCAAAAACAAAAGAAAAAAGTCACAAGGAATTTATTTTAACTATCAACTTTTAAAATAGAAAGAAAGAAAAAACGCTTTGTCAATAAAAAACTAAGGAAGTCAGAGTTCACGGCTTCCTGTTTATTATTATTGCTTAAATTACTATTTCAAAGAAATCATTGTTGAAAAAGATCACACCTAATTACGCATAAGGTGTAGGAGGATGCAAGAGCTGTCTTAGAGACCTGCATTTTTGCTAATTGTTAAAAGTAAAAGGCTTGGTTAAAGGCCTATTCACTGCATCAATGATTGTTGGAGTGAATGGGAGGAACTTCTTCCCGAAAAATGTGTGATCAAAATAATTAAATTTAAAATTGAAATAGGTTAGTCTTAATCGGAAAGTCTTTACAAAGATTGGAAAGTAAAATTTATCATTTTTAATGTTCTAACCCAAGTCAAAACTCTTAATGGTTCCAACAAATCATTTGAATGGTTTATGTTGGTTTCTGTGCGATTCATGATGGTTCAACATCATTTGATGGTTACCATCATCCAACATTTTCCATTATGCGTTCATGGTTTTTGATATGCCAACTAACTACGATGATTCCATGAGGGAATTTTGAATGTTACTTTTATACTATGGTGATTAACCATCAAGAGAAGTTTGATTCTCATGGACCAACAATCTATGATGATTTGTGATGGTTCCAACTATACATTTTCATGATGGTTTAATTGGAATTCTTGTTGGTTCTCAGGAATATACCATAAAAACAATTTGGTTTTTTTTATATTGGCCCATCATAAATCAGTTCGAATTCCTATATTGGGATGATAATTGTTCATGATCGTTCCAACATTTGATTTCTAAGAAACTATGATGGAAATTTCTGATGGTTTAACATGAACAAAACATCAAAAAAGTTGCTATTCTTATGTTGAACCATCATAAATCAGTCCGAATTCCTACATTGGGGTGATGGTAACTTTTGTTGGTTACCATCAGAAATATAATGGTTCATAATGAAATTATTGATGGTGACATTCAAGCTTATGTTGGTTCATCAATAGAAAATCATCAAAACTTTTGACTTGAGTAGGTAAAGATTAATTATTTTTTTAAACATATTTTAATGAAAAATTTGGTTCCTACATCCCATTTCAACGTTCGTTAACTGTAGGAATATTTAAAATTTCTATACAAAATAAATTACAGTTGCTGAAATCAATAGTTTGGTACATTTCATACTCTGAAATATCTTTTACGTGGGCACGTGTTATCATTGAGCTGTAACCTTTTCAGCTATGATTGTTTTTAAATAACAAACTAAAAGTTGCTATTGTACCACAACAGGAAGTAAGGAACACTGTCTTACATATTTTCCTTTGACATCATCGCTCTTTATAAAAAAATTGCATGTTTGAATTTGCATCGCCACTTTAGTTTGGACTGATCGTGTTTATTTTTCTTATTAACACATGAAATCGTTTCTATAACATAATTAGAGAATAATTAAATTTAAATCTATGTGATATTGAAATTTTTTATTTTAATATTATCCATATTCGCAATTGTCTGTCAGATCATTTGCGAATTTTGAAATTTCAAACTAAAACAATTAATGTTTTTAATTAAGTTTGGTGAGCAGTAAGTTGTCTTACAGCCCATCATTATTTTCCAATTTTTTTTAAAGATTAAAACAGTTTTTTTAACAAGCCAGTTTTATATCAAGGTTACAATTGATTAGAAAGGAATTAATTTATACAATACATTTTTAACTAAATAGTTTATTTTTAATTCTCTTTTTTTAAGAAAATGACATGTCATTTAAGTAATATTTACAAATAGTCCAGTTTTCAGATCAATGTCCACTTTCTCAATTCTAATTGAATTATTGAATTTAGTATGCAAGTGACGCCCAGTGTCTGAGTGGTAGCGCTTCGCGCTCCAGTGCCACGGGTTCTGGGTTCGATCCTCGGGCCGGGCAAGGTTGACCCAGCCTTTCAATGAGTCGATAAATGAGTACCAAGCATGCTTGGGAACTAAACACTGGGGGTTCCGCATTCGGTTGACCACCTGACTGGAACATCTGCTCCTGCACCCTAGAGCCCAAGGTCAAGAAAACTGAGATGGGCACAGTAGGCCCTGGCCCTCTATGGACTGTCGCGCCACTGAGTTTAGTTTTTTTTTAGTTTAGTATACAAGATCTAGAAATTCCCAATCAAGTTCTGCCACCTTCTGACTGGAAAAACTATAGTAATACCGGTAGTTTATTCTAATTTTATCAAATTAAGAATAAGTTGAGTTTAACTTTGGAAAGACCAAACTTTAAGGAAAAAAATATTAGCCAAACTTCTGCCAAGTGAGTGTTAAGGTAATTTCATAGAAAAATAAAAAATTTTTTTTAGAAAAATGCAATGTTTTTAGAGCCATTTAAAGTGAAAGACAAATTGCAATAAAAGATGTTCACATTAAATATTGTTGTTTAGTTTTAAAAATGTATCTCTTGTTTGATTGAATGTATCATAATTTTTCCTACGGCATTATGATAAGCAATTTATAAACTAACAAATCAAAAAAATTTCTTTTATACTAAAGTTTATTTATTTAATTTGTTAGGTCTTTTACATGTCAAAACAATTTTTCATTCATTACTTAATCTTATTAACAATGCTTATTTAAAAGTTTATTATTAACTAGTTTTTTCAATTTCCTTAGTTAATGCTATTGTCTTGACGGAATTAGAGAAATACTATTTATGGAATGAGACTTCGTATCTCAGAAACTATTAATTTTTACACTTTGTGTCAATGATAACTTTTGATCAGACTGTTTTAAATTACAACAGATTAAATTTTCAACCAATTTGACAGAGAATTAATTTTCTTTAGATTTGTGCTCGGTACTTTAAACTAGCGATATGAAGTTTTAAAAATAAGCAACATTTCCTATTGGCTGCTCTGCTCCCTAAAAGTCGTATTTTAACCTGCGCTCTTCTCTGCATAGCAAAACTAGAATTTCCATGTTATTAGATAGAGAAATAGTGTATCGGGAAGAAACATTGTACCAATTTTGCCTTTTTGCAAAACCACCAGTGGGGCTTTTTAGTTAACTAAAGTTATAATGTCTCCAAAAACGCTCATACAGTAAATCTAAAAAATTTCCCGTTATAAATGCTTTGGGGCATAAGTTTAGTATGTAGCAAAACTATGCTATTCAAAAATTAAACAAAACTTTTTTGTTCATAAATTACTTCAGTGCCGGATTATCCATTAGGCCAGACTAGGCCATGGTCGGGGGCCCCCAATGATTAGGGGCCCCCTTAAAATGGATTTTTTGAAAATAAATTTAAAAAAATTAAGAAAAACAAGAATTTAAAAAAAAAAATTTTTTTTTGAATATATATTAATAAAATACGATAATTTTTTGCATAATGTTAATCATATTTATCTATTACTTACTTTAGTTATTATTTATAAGTATTATTATAGTTTATGTAGTATAAGATTTGTCAATGTTTTTTAAGTTCAAATGTCATGTTCAAATGTCATGTTCAAATGTCATGTCAAATTCAATTGTCATGTTGTTTTGCGCGCGAAAAAATTGAAGGCAGTACTATAGCGAGCTGAGACTCGTTTAAACAAGAAGCAAAGAATTAAATTTTGTTGACATTATTGAGACATTTTAAATGAAAAAGAAGTTATTTAGTGCCCCAACTGAAGTGTCTCGTAATTGTTTTAGTGTTTTATAATTATTCAGTGTCCGTGTCCGTAATTCTTTTTTAATCTATAAATAATTACGAAATTTAACAAAAAATAAAGTAAAATTTATTTTATTATTATTTATTTTTATTATAAATACGCTTTCTTAAATGAAAAGATATTTAAATACTTTTATATTTGAATAAATAAAAAATATACGAAAAAAAAAATTTAATTATGGGCTCCAAAAATTTGAATGGCCCAGGGCCCCGCGTACCCTTAATCCGGCACTGAATTGCTTACTCACGAAAGTATACCTATCTGCAATTATTCGTTGTTTTCCTTAGTCTAAAACATTGCAGTACTTAATTTAATAAATTTAGTTTTCTCCTTCCAAAATTTGTGAAGGTGTGTCCCAAATATGAAAATGCTCATGCTTTCTTTGGGGCATATTTATTTGCTTAACCGGACCTACCCCTTGAAGGGGCAACCTGGGATTTCCTCTGGGACACATGAGCTTCTTTTTCCTATGGTATTAACCACCATTAAAAATGGGATGTTGTATATACCGTAAATATTATACTGTAAAAATATTTGTTGCACAACATTTATTTATAACGGTAAATATGCAATGTAAAACCGACTATAAACTTTACAACAAAATTTAAGTGACTTATATAAGAACTATGTATTCAGAGTGGGCTTTGAGTATAACATCTTCTTTACACTGTCAATTTCTTAATAATATCATACTATACTAATCCTTACTGTTATTTTAATGTAGTAAAATTTTTTTATCGCACTTACCCTACGGTACCGCAGTAATGTAGTTTCTTACTGACACTAATTATAATTTTGTATTTTCTTACTGTACTAATTCTTACTGTTAAATTCATATTGTAGAAAATATCAAGACCATTCCAATAAACTGTAGAAATTCCAAACCATTCCAATATCAAGAAGTAAAATTAATGAGTTGAGTATACAAATACATGGTTATATTGTTACAATGATAGCACTGAGGGACAAGTTTGTTTTTGTTCTCTGTTGCATGAGATTTTTTTAACGGATCGAGGATATTTTTACATTGCTGATTTCAAATCTAATATCGGTTTCTCTCTAAAACAATAGTTTTTTTTTTAAATGACATTTTAGTCTTTTTTTTTTAGAAAAAAAATTTTAAAAACGTTATATATATATTAAGGGTCGCATAAATGTAGCAAAAAACCTTTCAGGCTAGTTAGGGCACATCATCAGAATTAAAATTGCATGGAAACCCTTGCCTTTAAATGTCGCCTTACGCCGTTAGGGGCTCTTCCCGTCTTAACTCTTTCTTCGTGTGCTTCTGAACATGTCATAATAGAGTAAGCGCCTCTAGCTGCGTACGACAAAATTTTTTGGGCATGGGTTCCTACATAATTTTAATCTTGATGATGTGCTCTTACTCTCCTAAGAGATCTCCGCAACAATTATCCAACCCCCTGTTTTATATAATGTCTTTAAACTTGCACATTTTGATAAAAAAAAAAAAACAGATTTAAAATGTTATTTAAAAAACTATTGTGGCTCTAGGAGCAAAACTAATTTCCGATTCGAAATCCCTACACCCGAATTAGGCAAGATCAAGTATTTGTATAAATGCAACAGAAATTTGTTCCCAGTGTAATTATTCTATTTAAAATTGAGAATAATATATGACTATAAAAAATACACTTTACATCAAAATTTAAACGACAAATGTAAAAAGTATGTAGTTCGAGAAATTTCCGAGTAAATTTTATTTACAGGAGGGCAAATATAGAGTTGTAAATGAATACATGCAAAGTCATTTTAAAATGCTAACAGCAATGCAATTTATTAATTTAAAAAAAAAAAAAAAGTTCTTTTAGTATTAAATCTTGGAGCAAGGGACAGTGAATTGTTATATTTCGTAAGAATCACCCCAATACCAATTTCAATTTTTATAAACATATGTCTTTTCAAAACTTATTCAATATATTGTTTTCACAAAATGTTTATAATTTTTAAATTATTTCTAATTTCTCTTTAAATTAGCTCATATTTCATGAAAAACAATTTAAATATTAAATAAGTTAGGAATTATGGACTGTATATAAATCTAGTTATATGTTCCATAAACTCCCTATATTTAACTAACTCACCATTTAACTAAACTCACTATATAACTAACTTACTATATAAAAGAAAAAAAGTTTTAACTCTCCGAACCCCTGTGGCTTTTTAACGGAACCTTATAGTTCCGCGGAACAACTTAGGGGAATCTAGAATTCTCTGTTACGGAAAATTTTGCTAATGCTTTATAAAAATCTTCACTGTCCACTGAGGAGAGATATAACCCATCAATGATTAAACAGATCATTTAAGAAACACATCAATTAATATCTATTTAAAGCAAAAATTTAAAATTTATTAATCTTTTTATAAAGCCATAATATTTCCATAATGCTCTCTGTGCCGGGTTCATATCCGTTTGGTGGTATTTGCTATTAAATTTCCACTTTTGTTAGATAAATTTTGTTGGCAAGAATCATATGGGAATAAATATTTTTTCAAATTTTTATTTAATATTTCCTTTTATGGATATTAAATTAAAAAATTATTAAATATCCTTCTCTAATTTATTACATATATTTATAAGAAAAAAACTTAATTTTATGTTTTTATGATTTTTAGATTATTTTAAAAGTCTCTTAAAAAGTTCAATCTGTTTCAACTACTTATTTTTTGAGTCATATGTGAACATTGAATCATAAATTTAAAGGTAAGAGTCAGTTCTGTATAGGAGTAAAATATCTCTTAGTTTATATTTATTTTTATCTTTATATGCGGAGTATAAATTCAGTCGAAAGGGATTATAAATCGAAATTGCAACAGTGAAAAATACCAAAAAAAATTTCATGTTTTGATACCAAACTAATATAATCAATAATATCAATATAAATAATCAATTAAAAATAAGTAAAATTTTGCTTATTTTACTTATTAATTAAAAAATAATTATTTAATATTTACATGTATAAATATATTCCACAATCCAACATCAGGTTTTATCAAAATTAAAAAGCCCACTCAATATTCAAATGAACGAACGAGAGGAAAAAACCGAAACTGAAACTTTAAGCGGTTTCTTACCTCTCTTTCCAACAAATGTTTATCGGCCGGGTCCCCGTCCGGTGTCCGTGTCGGAAGTTCGACCATCTCGCGAATGTCAAGGGTTCGATCAGCGGCTCTGTCGTTATTCATGTCAGACTTTTCAGATGGACGTCGAAAATGAGCTAAAAGCGTCCGCACTGCCCACATACTGATCTTTCAGCTGCCATCTTCGCGGTTTTTTTCAAAGAAGTTCTGTCAGATAGACGCTTAATTATAGGTCCACCCCCTACCCATAAATGGACTCCTCCGCAGTCTCAGGACCAGTCTTTTTCTTGAGTTGTTTTGACGTCCGACCTCTAAAACAGAACTTTTCCTACTCACAGCAAAACTCTGCTCCTCCTTCTTTCAAACTTTTTGCTCCCAACTCTTTTCTACGAATCTACTGGGTTATTTTTTTTTTCTTTCTCCAACGAAGAAAGAGAAAAAAACTATCAAAACAAGTGGGGAGAAAGGGCCTTCTGTTTTTGTTTCGTAGTACTGAAAGTTTTTCATTATGCGCGAAATCAATCTGTGCTATATTAAAATAGTGAGAGATTTACTATTGAGATAATTGATTCCATATTCTAGAAGAAAAAAAATGAATGTACGGATTTTTTGTGCATCTTTTCCTTTAATAGATTCATAAAAATTTTCATTAAATTTCCATTAGGCGCCAATGATCCTATTTTGAGAGCGTATCCTTTGTTCAAAAAGATGAAGATAAATAATATAATTATTTAAATCTTTCTTAGCTTTCATTGTGAGAAATTAAGGCGTTTGTGTCTACCATAATTTATTATTAATGTAAATACCTTACATTCATAATATATTATGGTGACAATATTCACTTTGTTAAAGTAAAATTTCATTACCTTAAAAAAAAAAAAAAAAAATAGGCAATTTTCGTGGATTTTTTGCTTTAATAGAATCGTGAAAATTTTCATTAAATTAACCCATTAGGAGCCAATGCTCCCATTTTTAGAACATATTCTTTATCCAAAAAAATAAAGATTGGTAATTTAATTATTTAAATCTGAGCATTTATTGTGAAAAATTAAGTAATTCTGTCTACCGTAATTTATTATCAATGTGAATACCTTCCATTGATAATATATTATGATGAAAATATTCAAGTACAAATATCCTACCACATTACTAAAAAGAAAAAAAAAAATTCTCGTTACACTACAAAATGTGTCATTTTGCATAATCGCCTTCTCGTCGGGGCCAATGCATTAAATTTTAACCTAAATGCCCAGTGAACACGCTTTAAGTCTCTACATTTTCATAGTGCTTAAGAAATTTGCATAAATAAGCTTCATATCATTTATATATTTGCTAAAATTCTCATTCAAATACCTGGCTAGCTAAAGAGAATAATTCCGAACGAAAAAATCAAGAGAGAATGCTTGTACAGTGCGGAAAAGAAAAAAAATAAGTGGACACCCTAAATGACTTTTGATGTAATGATCGGATCTTAGGTTTAAATGGTTGGGCTAATCAGTTAGTGCACACGATATTATAAGATACAAGATAAATCGAACACAAAAAGTACTTTCTTTGAATAAACTGCCTTTTTTTGACGGATTCAGACTTATGACTCCCAAAATATAAGGGGTAACCGCAATCTGGAATATAGGGTTCCGATAGTTTAATCGGAATCTTTAATGTTAATTTTACTATTTGCGTGTTTTACCATACCTCGAGAAAATTTTGCAATTAAACATTTTGCACACAATTATAAATTTGTTTATCCAAAAATAATTCCATGAAAAATATAACTTTTAGTAAAAATTTATTATTTTATTTTACTTTATAATAATTGAAAAACAATTTTTGACTTATAAGGTAAACAAATTTTTACATCATTTTAAAGAATGCAATTTTAAATGGCAATATACGAACGTTGAGCGATATCGGTCGAATAGTTCCTGAGAAATCGAATTTTAAAAATACGACTTTTTCTAAATTCAATTTCTCAGGAGCTATTCGTCTGACTTCGTTCAAATTTTGTATTTTTCTATTTAAAATTGCACTTTTTAAAATAATATAAAAAATTGTTAACCATACTATTCAAAATTATTTGACTATTATTAAAATAAATATTTACTAAAAGTTATATTTTACATAGAGTTATAATTGTGTGTAAAAATGTTTAAATTCGCTGAAAAAGTTCTCGAGATACGGTAAAATACTCAAAAAATAAAATTAACATTAAGGGGTCAAAACTTTCGACCGCTCTCCTGATCAAACTATTGGGACCCAATTTTCCAGATTGCCTATTTTCTAGACTCTTATATTTTGGGAGACAGGAATCCGTCGAAAAAAGGCATGTTTATTCAGAGAAATTATTTTTCTGTGTTTGATTTCGTAATTGAAAATATCGTCTATACTAATTAATTACCATATATGAGGTCACCCCCTCGAATCATTCAGATTGAGTCTTGGAATGTGAAAAACCTATCATTAGATCAAAAGTTTCTCAGAGTAGTCAGTTTTCATTTTTCACACTGTGCAATAAAAACAGTAATTATAAATAAATAAATAATCTATAATTCAACTTTCAAAGAATATAAATCGCATTATATTGTTATTCAACAAAGTGACAAGAATTGACAAAAATTACCCAACATCGGCACTCTTTCGTTTTACGCAAATCAAAGTTTTTTAAACTAATGCATACCTGCTAACATCCATTCTTTTCGAGAATGGATTTTCCAAGTGGTAGTAAAACAATTACCGAAAAACAGTTTTACTCAAAAAGATATTTATATTTTAACCAGGTTGATATTCGCTAGCGTGAGGACTAATAAGCTTTTTATATATTTGTTGTAATTATTTATATGAAGTGGTGGTCAAACTCATTTATCATTATTAATATAATTCAAAAAGTTTAGAGAAATAGCATGAATTTTGTTAGCACTTTAAATATGAAAAAAAAAAATCTTCCGGGAAAACCGGAAGAGTTGGCGGGTATGAGTCTTTAACAACAGTATTGCATATTATATATGCTTAATTATTTTAAAAATAGTGACAGTAAAAAAGTTTAAAAAATTAAGTTTATAAATGTAATGAAAGCATACATTTTACTACCACTTTAAAGATAGAAATTAAAATTTACGCCATATGAGTAAAAGTTTGCAGATATGCTAATGACAATTATCAAACGAAACCTTTTTATCTGGTTGACTAGTTTTTTTTTTAATGCTGTAAATTAAAAACTGTCTTTATTAAAAAAAAAAAGAAAAGAAACAAAAAAAGTTTTGTTGCTTTTTAAAATTCAAAATTAAAATGTTTTATCAAATGTGCATGCTTGTTTAAAACACGGACTTACTTGTTCAAACTCTTTTAATTTATCGACGATAGTATTTCCTAAAAAAAAAAAAAATTGTTTTTGTGTTTTTAATGAAAACAGACGGCTCTGTCTCGCTCACTGATAACGCGTTTTGAGAGGTGTCCACATCAGCAGCGGTTTATAAAAGATTAGCATGCAAATTTAATAAGAAAAATAAATTGGTTGACTTTCAAAGATGATTTTACATTCCCAAATGCAGGAATAATTTTAAATTCTATAATGCTATCAGAAAGAAAAATATGAAAATCCTCTATTTTTCAGGCAGTTACGGGTATTCACCCCATTAATTTTTTCAAAATAAATTAAATATAAAGATGACTCTATATTTTACAATAAAGCTCTTATTTTTTTTTTTAATTTTATTTATTATCTTTGGTTTTAAAATAAATAGGACGTGTTTTTAAAACAAATTGATAGCTGAATGAATGAAATATTTAAACAAATGTGCTATTACTTTTTTCGTAAAGGACTTTTTCTGATGCTTACAACATTTGAATCCGAATGGAAAACGTTCCTTAAATTCATTTTTTGCATATTTCGCCATAATTTGGTAGTTTTACTTTTATTTATTTATTTATTGTCTTTTCTGGACGAATCGGAAATTTTTTGCCCAAAATTATGCAGTAGCATGTTTTTGAATATCCTTTTAGAAACTTCATTACCAGTTTTTAGACTTCACTACAGTACCCTGAAAAATAACTACATACCGTCAGTATATACTTAAATGAATTATTTTTTACAATAGGTAAGCACAAATGAATTTTTTTGTCGATTTATTTATTTACTAATTAAGTACAAATTAAAACCTAATTAATTTGTACTTAATTAATAAATAAATTATTAATTAAGTAACCAAATTAAAACCTAATATACTCATTTACCCCTGAGAACTAGACAAAATTGATCAATTTTGATAACTAAAATCAAAACAGTATGTCATTAAATAGCATAATTTTACGCACCTGATTAGATTCTTTTCTCCTAGAAACAAATATATACTGAGAGTTACGCGTAATTACCCGTGCTATATATTTGTAGAATGCTTGTTAAAATTGAAAGGAAAAAAAAGTGTATACATAAAGTAGCGAATCAATACTTAAACGAGGAAAAAACAAAAAGCGAACGAAATCCATCAAATCGCTACTGAGGAAGGCGAGATTGAAAACATCAATTTTCGTTTGATTGCCGTTTTATGAAGTTGAAAGGTATTTATACCTTTTAGAAATTTCATCAGTAAATCAAATTGCCTTTAGCACTTTTCCTCCCACCTACATTACTTATGTTCCGCTGATTTCGATAACATATTTCAGCTTCAATACCCTTAATTATAATTATTATGTATGTTAATTATAATTGCATTAATTTCAAGCAATGTATATACTTTTCTTCTTGATTTGTGAGAAGGATTCTTAAAATATATACTAAATATGGTAATTGTATATAGAATTCAACTGTATGAATAATTACATATTACACATTATAATTACATACACACATTATAATTACATATTACAGATTATAATTACATATTACACATTATAATTAACATACATAATAATTATAATTATTATTATAATTATTATGTATGTTAATTATAATTGTATTAATTTTAAGCAATGTATATACTTTTTTTCTTGATTTGTGAAAAGGATTCTTAAAATATATACTAAATATGGTAATTGTATATAGAATTAAACTGTATAAATAATTACAAATATTTATTAAATATATGAAGAAAAAAAGAACTGCTATATCAATCGGAATACAAAAGATCTTATTGTTAACATCCTGGAGGCAGAGAAAGTTTGAAGTTATGTGATATCTTTAATTCAAAATGAAACTTGATAAACAAACGAAGTCGGGAAATTGTAATTAGATATCACAGCAAAAACAACGATCTTTTTTCGTTTTGTAATTTACGAGAATTATTAAAGAGAGATTTTTTATATCTATGGCAAATGACCAGTAGGGGCAATCAGATTTTTTTTTATTTTTTATAAATAGGAATAAAACTATTTTTATAAATTTAGCAGAAATAAATACATTTTTACAAATTATTTTTATGACTAAACTATTAATTTTTTGCTTATGTCATTATTATTTGCTTACATCATTATTATTTGCTTACAGATTTATGTGTGTGGACTATAATTGTGCGTAAGCAAAAGTAATTGAAGTGATTATTTTAACAATGAATTGAATTAACATATATATGAATCTATCCAGTATGTTTTACGGTGCATTTCACAGTGTCTCAGTTTTGATAATACAAGTATTTTCAGAATTTTTAAGTTATTTTTAGCCTTAAAATGTTACTATATTACTGTAATAAGCCTTAAATGAATCGTTAAATTATTACAACATAAAAACTGCATTAGTTTCCGCTTCCTCCTTATTTTATTATAAAAATAAACACAAGTTTGAGTGTTTTATTTTCAATTTTAAAAAATTTTGCTTGTTACTACTTTTAAATACGTTTCCTTTCTTTTTCTTCTTTTTTTGTTAAAAAAATATCCATTTCTCATGCTAGTTTTTTAAATATACTTATCTGGAGTGTTTCACATGAAATTTTAAAAGAGAACATTAAAATTTTAAATTTAAGGGTAAAAATAAGTTGAGCGATATGTTAACTATGAATTCTAAAACTAAGCATAAATTTCACATTTTTGAAATGATACTTTAGAAAGGTGGGAAACTAACATAAACAAAATACATATGGCATTTAATTTTGTTTTGCACTATCTTATACGTGAGTAAAAAAATTGTTAAAAAGATTTTCCAAAATTCGAGTAGTCAATACCCAATATAAAAATTAACGAAAACACTTAAGTCTATTATTTCATAAAAACCATAGCAAACTGGAGTACTAAAAACTGGGTTCCATCTTTCTTGATAATTTGATATTGATTTGAACCATATTTGATAAACCTGAAGCTATTAAAAATGTAGGTATTCCTTACATCGACTTTAATATAGATTTTTCGATTTTTTTTATTTTAAAATGAAGTATGAAGAATCGGTAAAACTAAGAGGATGCAAAAATGATTAATAGAAATAACAAACTGGTAATCTCCCTCGTTAAGAGAATGCTATACCATAGGAGAAACTTTTAATCGAAAATTCCCTTTCACCTCTATAAGTAATTTAAAGTACAGAAAAGGTGAGTTCAACCAAACCTAGAGTAAGCCAATACTGAAATAATACAATACAATACAATTTCAAATACTGAAAAGAAAATTTCAAAATATCAAAATCAAAACAAATTATGAGAGGCTAACTTAGGATTATGCAGCGAAAATGATCTCTTCCAATAATTTTTTTGCATTTTGATGTTATGACACTTTTTTTTGGCAACTGAGCCGACCTGCTTGCGTAGGGGTTAGGGAGCTGCCCTTGCATCAGAAAGGTTCTGGGTTCGAATCCCGGGCAAGGCATGGATGTTCTTTCCTTCGCTGTACTATCGGTCCTTACTGTGGGAGCAACGTTGGCCCACCTAATATGGTGCCCCTGAAAGAGAGGTCAACAAAATTGCCCTGTAAATGCCTGAATTAACTAAAAATGACAACACAGTTGGGCATTGGAAAAAAAAAGAAAAAAAAATTCTGTAATTGAAACTTCATGGCCTACTCTACTACTATACTTTAGAATTTAAATTAGTTATGGAGGTGAAGCAGAATTTGTGTTGAAAAGTTTCTATCGCGGTATAGCGTCCTATTAAGGATTCCTTAGATTTTGAACACGTTCTTTTTCCTCTCTTAATTTCAATTAACGATTCGCAATGCGAACATTTTCGACAAATTGTCTTAAAATGTATAATAATGACATCGATTACAGAAGCTTTTATATAAATAAGTAATAGTTAAGAAAAAGATATAAAAACAGATATAGTAAGTAAGTTTGAAAAATTATAAGAACGTAAGAAGTTTGTGAAATGTATCTTAAAAACGGAAGTTATGAAATGTGGTTGGGATGACAGGTCCATAAGTATTGCCCTAATATTATTGTATTTTCAATAAGAAATATGTTGAAATTTTTTTCAAATTTTGTATAATATATAACGTAAACCGGGGCTAGTCTACCCATCCAGGGGCGAGTCTACTCATTTTAGTTTAATTTAATTTTCACTATTTTAAATTGCAAATAAAGTTTTTTTACCGACGGAGGACTCTTGTTCAGACTCTAAGGAAGATGGCGCTGTAGTAGTTTGATCCGTTTTTATTTATTTGGTGTCTTTTTAAGCGACCTGTTCAAACGTCTTTTGAGAGATTTGTATTGAAAATCAGCAAACTTTTAGTTGGTGCTCCGTAAGTATATTATTATTATTACTATTTTCAATTTGGTTAAGTGATAAACTTATCTAAGACTAAGATTACATTAATTTTATATAAAAAACAAAACAAAAAGAATGTAAGTTTTGCTGATGTAAACAAAAAGCCAGAATTCGCGGGGCGAGTCTACCCATTCGTATTTAGTTTTAATAAAGCATAATAATATAATTTAGAACTTTGTTTATATTAAAATTAAGTAATTTTAAATGAATTTGAGTATATTATTTTAATTCTGCATTGATAAATTTATCATTAATAAGAAAATTTATAGGTTAAATATAAATGTAAATATAAAATATGTTTATTTTACCAATTTTTTCAATTTTTATATTACAAAATTAACTTTTTTTATTTAATGCAAGTTAAATAAATTATTATTTATTATTACAGATGGTTCGATTTTTCATGATTCCCAATGTTTTAATTTCGATTTTGTTAATAATCTTTAATTATTATTATTTATTAATTACTTAATTGTAAATTTATATTAATTTTAATTTATTTTTATCAACAATAATCAGAAAAAATGTTATTTTATAATGTTAATGATTATAAAAACAAAACTGTGATCAAAATGTGATAATCGATCAAATACTCAATTTGTGCTATTTTATGAATAAAAAAATGGAATATATAATAAAGGTATGAATTTCACTTCATAAATATCCTATATAGTGACTAAAATAACAATTTAATAGTAAAATTTGATTATTTACAATGTTAACATTCATTTTAGTAGAATGGGTAGACTCGCCCCATACGAGAGATTTGTCAGCAGTTCTATAAAAATATACAGTAACAGCGTAACTGTTAATATTTTCTAAAATCTATTTCACAGTTTTAAAGAGGGATAAATAGCGATTCCGAAACACCTATTAAAAGCCTTTTTTCTTTAATATTTACAAAAGTTTGACCACTTGAAAGTTGACAAACTGAAAAAACGGGTAGACTCGCCCCGGTTTACGGTATATTAATAGAACAAAAAAAAAATCGCCAACATACTAACCATGACTTAAATATAAATCTAAATATATTTATTTCAGTTTAAGAAAATCAGAATTTAACTTAAATTTAAAATTTCACTCTCTCTCCTGTAAAAGTGTTAATGAAAATTGTCAATGCTACATTCTACAGTCTGTAAATAATATCAAATATTTAGGACTATATATCGATTCTAGTTTGTAATGGAAAACACATATTAACAATTTAGTTAAAAAATTGCGTTTTGTTTTACTTAAATTTTATCACTTTAAGAATAAAATTCATTTTAATTTTGTGAAAGCACTCTATTACTCCTGGTTTTATTCTTTAATTAATTATGGTGCAATAATATATGGTGGTGAATATAAAACTAATTTACTTCCTTTAATCTCAGTTCAGAATAAATGCTTCAAGATTATTAATTCTCTAAATATAAATAATTCAAGAATAACTACTATCAATATATATACGAGAATTAATCTATTACCATTTCGCCATTATGTGTTTTTTTCGTATTTTACTTTATTTACACAACAATAAATTAATATGCAAATTAAAAACTAATGCGTCTAAAAGGAGACCAACTGAAATATATGAGATTCCCCACTTTACAAAAGAAATTTCACGAAAACAGTTTTTTTACTTAGCACCTAAATTATACAATAACTTACCATTTCAGTTGCAAAATATTCAAATATATTCTTTTAAGCGAGCTTTAAACTTGTGATGAACCTTGACGATTTAGATCTCTATGTTTTACTTTAAAGGAAGCATTTGATTTTTATACCAGTCTTGCGCCAATCCAAATGAATTTCTTATGTTACCTTTATTTTTTTTATATAGTTTCATGTAATTTTTTTTATTATTATTATTACAGTGTTCAACATATATGATGTCTTATGATGCGCAAAATAATTCATGGTTGTAATAACCCCCCCCCTTTTTTTTCCCCTATTTTAAATTTATTGCATTACCTTTCTTTGTCGCCTGGACAGGATTTCCCTCTTGGCGGCGAATTGTATTTTTGTGTTTGCTTTTGTTCCCATAAAGTTTTGTTTGTTTGTTTAAAAAAAAATTGACTATCATTCAGAAGGTAGGTTCTTCTTGGGGCAAAATTATATGGCGCTGTTGTATTCCCAAAGCATTATTTTTCTAGAAAATGAAAAAAAAATTTTGATCGTTTCGAACATTTATTGATTAGTAGTTAGTAAGAATTTTACATGTTTTAATGTGTTCTATACTAAAATTGTTTTCCAGTTTTCAAAAAAGGGATGTTCTTCTCGGGGCAAAATTATATGGCGCTGTTGTATTCCCAAAGCATTATTTTTCTATACTACAATTGTTTTTCAGTTTTCTAAAAATTATCAGTAATAGTTCTTTTATATTATGCAAGGTAATGGTTTTGGACTGCATTCTAATTTTATTTATTCATTTAGTGACATAATATTTTTAACAAATTATTCTTAATCGTCTTGATTTTCATTTTTCATTTAAAAACTACTCGTCTACTCATTTTTGACGGGATTACAGAACTAGAATAGTTCTCCTTTTTGAAAATCCAGTTAGCTTTTTTTGATATTGTCGCGTAGAAAGAATAGAATTTACGCTGGTAAGTAGAATAGATTTATTAACAAACATGTAGAATACACAGTTCTAGAACATATTCTATAAACAATAACTAAAATCTTAAACAACTTATATGCATATTTACATACTTCTTAAGTCTTGACGGCTGCGGTCAGTGTGCGGGTGGGTGACCACTTGGAACAGTCTGCGATAGGGACCAAGGGCGGTATTGGTCCTCGTTAAAATGTTCTACCGTAAAATGCTCGACTTCGCGTGTAGGTCGTCGGGCTACCGAAGCGGGGGTGCCATCCCCTCTGCAGAGGATCAAAATTGCGATGGCATGTCTTCGAATCATCCTCAGGGATGTTTCCCAGACCGTCGCCAATAGCCCATTGTGTAGCTCTAGCGCGACGTCAATGAACTACAACAACAACTACAACTAAAGTCTTGACAGAAATCGGGAGAACTTAGAAGATCGAACTTAGGACCTCCGACTTGCTAGGTGAGTGCATTTAGCCGCTCGGCCATGTGTGTCAGTATTTTTATTATTACATATAAACACTAAAGTTAGCAATTTTATAATTAAAAAAAATCATCGAACATCTTTCTACATTCGAAACTATTTAAATCTGAAGTATCAAAATAAACATATCAAGAGTATTATTAAATATTTACTGCTATAATAACTACTTGTTTTTCTTAAAATATTCACATGGTCAAATGTAATTTTTTTTTCTTAAAATTTTAGGTAGTCTTAGCTATTTTTTTTCTTCTTTTTAATAAAATTATATTAAAAAATACTTGCAATAAACGGGGTTTTTTCGCATTTGCTTCAATATTTACTTTTCTTTTTTTTTGCCTGGAAAAGAAAAGATCAGCTGTGATGCATTACTTTTTAAAAAATTGTATATTTGAATCCTTAATAGACTCCATAAAATTTATATTATATATATACAGAGGCGTACAGAAATCTCAGTCTAATTCATAGTTACTATAATTTTATAACAATAAAAAATATAATGAAATTTGTCTTTGAAAACGGCCTAATGTTTTCAATACAGCATAGTTTCTTATGCGTTTCTTAAAAGATTTGTGCATTTTCTTAAAATTAAAGGAATAAACAGTCAAAAACTTATAGAAGTAGTAAAAAAATATACTGCCCACAGATTTTTGCATGCTTCTGCATGTTTTTTAAACCTGAAACTTTAGGCATCATTTTGATTCAAATATTTGTTGATGAACACGCAATTTTTTTGGAAAAAAACATGATGTGAAAATGCAAGAAGTTACATGGTTATCAGGTATAACATTAAACTTTAAAGATTTTAATAAATGAACGTTGAATAATAATATTCATTTCAAACTGTATGAGTTTTGATCAAGTAGCGACTAAATTATTAAAGCTTTCAAAATATTGAAAGTTTTTTTAATTTTTTGTAACTATTTTTCTTAAATGTCGTAGTTTTTAAAAAATTTCGTTGTTTCATTTAATATTCTAAAAGATTAATTTCTTTTTAAAAAATCCAAAAAGCCTCTTGTAAATTGGCCCTTTACAGATATTTCATAGTCATTGCCATTAACTTCTATACTTATTATCATCGGGCCCAAAAATTAAATTATGAAAACCTTTACATTAAAGTTCTCAAAATAATATTCAAGTGATTGAAATGCCTTTTAAAAAATATGACGAATTATGAATGAGTTCAATCAGAGCAATGGCGGTATAAAATAATCAGAATTCATTTGCTAAATGAAAATAAAAGATCATTCCCAACGAAACGCGAATTTTTTGTATCCTCTTACCAAAATATTGTAATTTATTTTTGACGATTTTCATGCTTTCTACGCTATTATTAGTTAGATTTTAATAACTGTTTCATGCCAACTAATGTGGATCTTTATGACTACTTTTAGCACAGAATTCTAAAAATACATTTTTATATCCGGTGATTGCGGGCTGTAGTATAATTCATAATACATATTTTGACAAAAGTTAATAATTTACTCTTTACGTGTTTCTTTCCTTACATCAGTGATTCTCAACCACTGTGCTGCGGCACTTTTGTGTGTCGCCAAATATTAGAAATGATACAATAAAAATTATAATGCTTTTTTTTTATTACGAGTAAAGTTTAAATTAAAGAAAAGTGAATATATATATATATATATATATATATATATTATAATTCTTCCACGCTTTAACTGCGCGAACATCTTCGTCGGCGATTGTCTTGGCTCTGACAATCTTAAAATAAGAAGGACGTGTTTAAATTGTCTTTGACAATTTTAAAAAATGTGGAAATAAGTAGGAAATTTAATGATTATTAAAATTATTAATAAACAAAGGAAAGCAAGCTAAATATTAACTTTCAAACGGAAATAAAAGCTAATCATTAAAGTAAGCTATGCAATTAATTGTTCTAAAAACAAATTAACAAAGGATAACTAACAAAAAAATAAGCTAACAATTAATAATCAGCAAAAAAACTAGTTAACAAGAAATCACAAAAAATAACAGTTAATAGCTATAGAAAACAAGCTAACAATTAATAACTAGCAAAAGAAATAACTGTTACTAACTAATTAAAAATTAGTCGAAAGAAATAATTAATCCCTTAATAAACGTGCTTTTGTAGTACATATTATTTTATTTCACATTCAAAATTATTATCACAAACTATTTAACACAGTGCATTATATTTAAGTAAACTACTTTTAAACTAATTTTTTTCATTGTGTACCGTCAAATTTCGAAATCGTTAAAAGTGTGCCGCCCCCAAAAAAAGGTTGAGAATCACTGCCTTACATTCATGATGCTTGAAGGAAATTTTTTTTATTATTTAATTTTTTCTCACTGCATTTTAAAACGTGAGTTAAGATATTGATCAAAATATGGTAAATGGGTGCAACTCAGAGTTGATAGAAAATATCTCTGAAGTCTTTTTGGCTTGACTATAATTTTATCAGAATTTGACATTGAGGAAAGAAATCTTCCATCATTGAGCGCCAAATATATTTTTTTTACATTGATGATTGAATGAAAGATAACCTCACTGAATACTTAGAACTTTAATGCAAAAAACAGTTATATTTATAATCTGTTCGATTCAACTGAATATCGGAAAATCAGCATTTCCAGAATGAATGGATTTACTTTAGATTCTCACGAAACATAAATAAAATTATCAACAAAAAGACTAGATACAACTTTCGTGACTTTCAGTTTTAGGAACTTTATTTTAGAGTATTATTTTTTCAGCATTAAAATGAAAATATATAAAGATAATTGGACACCATCCCTGGGTTTCATTTGATTCCAAACAATTTAACTTTTCAAACTCATAAGATTTTTATTCTTACTGATAAAATATAAAAGATCTTAATCAATATTCTACCAAATAATATTTATTCATCAAACAATATAAATCTCTTTTTTAAGATAATATAATACAATACTTACTTTAATGAAAATTATTAAAAAAATTATTTTTAATTTATAGTTCTGAAATATAATATTGTAGGCAGGTAAAGAATGTACTTGATCAACTCAAATGGGTGAAGGAAGTAGGAAAATTTAATTTTAAAAATTTGAGAATAGTTTCACCAAATGTCACAGAATAAAAGTAAGTAACAACAAAAAAATTTATTTCAACAAAAAAAGAAGAAAAAAACGTGTTGTTAATCCTCAATCCTTACATGTTCAGTGTGCTGCAAAATTAAAAAGAGAGCACCATAGTAACTCTTGATCTAGTGATCGGTTTTTAATCATTAATTCAATTTTAATGGTTCGAGTTTCTAATCTTAAGCATGTTAATTAACTAGCGAAAATAAAATAAAATACACTTTTTCATATTTTTTTTTCTGTGATTAATCATTTTTTTGTAGATTTCTGTTTCTGATTCTCAAAATACAAGGATAGTCGCAACCTAGATGGTCCTAATGGTTAGCCAGTAAGGCTATCGAAAGTTTGGATTCCTTAACTCTTTGAAGTATTTGTACTAAAACATAAAATCAAAAATCATGCTATAATTCATAACCATAAATTATTAAATTCTAAATTTAATATTTTTCACTTATTTTGACCTAAATTAATTCAAAAAAATGAAGAAAGTAGGAAATCCATGTTTAATAAAAATTCTGAGTCAAGGCATTAATGTTAATATTTACTTTCTGAGAATTTCTCTGCACTTCTGAAACTAATTAAAGAAATAACACTTTATTTATTTATTTTTTTTTTTTTTTGCAAATCACTAAATTTCGTTTATACGAAAATAATTTCATGCAAAATAGAACTTTTCAAAATTATTTTTTCCGTTTAAAAGTGGTCAAAAATTTTTAACTGTAATGTACACAAATTTTTATTTAATTTTAAATAAAAAACTTAAAATGGAAAAATACGAAATCAAAGAGAGCTCTGATAAAGAGTTAAGGAGCAATGACATTTTTAATAAAAATCGTAGTTTTAAACTTCCATTTCCCACGAACTATGGAACAATTCTCTCGAAATTTTGAATTTTTTCATTTCAAATTACATAGTTTAAAAAGACGTAACTAACAATTCAAAAAATTTTCTATCATTATTAAATTAAATAACAAAAATTAATAAATAATTTAAAAAATAGATGTTATTTTTATTAACATAAAAATAAACAAGCTTTATAATTGTAAGCAAACATTTTCAAATAATCTTAAATAGTTCATGGCGGTAAAAATGATATTATCATCAAGGAGTCAAATCTTCTTTTAATTTGTGCCCTAATATGGAAAAGGCCTAGCTTACAATTAGTTAGAAGATAAAAATGTTAACAAATAAAGTATAAAAATCAAATAGAACAAATGAGTTAATGAGTATTTCGATTATATCTAAGTTGTAAACTAATTAAATAATCCGGCATTTTGCAAACAGCCGCCGTCATTTTGAAATGCTTTAGAAATGGCTGGAATATTTTCCAATCAGCCTGACATTTTTAAGGCCTATTTTATTCAGAGAACTCACGCACTCATAGCTTAATTAGAAAGTGCATCATTTATTGTTCAATTGTCCGGAATGACTCCAGACAGTTTTCAATAGGCCAGAGTACTAAAAGCATATTGTAAATAGCCCTATTAAGGGTTTATTGTGATCAGCCACTATTCCGGGTTTTCCTTCTTTTTTTTCTTCTTTTTTTTTTCCTTTTTTTTGAGCACTGTGCCTCAATTAAGGTAACCAAAATGAAAGGAAGAGATGGAGTTTGGTCCCGTAAGATAGGGATTTTAGAATACCAAATAAGAGTAAACAATTTTTACCCTATCTTCACTTTGCAGTTATAGCGTTACCTATGTTAAACGCAGAATGAAAAACGAACCACCCTTAATAACTTTTTATTTAATGATCGGATCGTCACGTTAGATCACTCAATCTTAATAGCTCGAGGGGGTGAATTCAAATATGCTAATTAATAAGTGCAAACGATTTTTTAAGTTACGAAATCAGGACGCAAAAACGTACTTTCTCTGAATAAGCATGCCTTTTTTTTCACAGATTCAGATTTCTGATCACAAAATGTAGGCGATTGCAGCAATCTAGAACACGTGATCCCAATAGTTTGGTCAGGAGAGCGCTCCAAAGTTAATTTTACATTTTCGACCCCTTAATGTTAATTTTACATTTTTGCATATTTCACTATATCACGAGAAGTTTTAAAGCGAATTGAAAATATTTTGCACACAATTATAAAATTCGTTTATTCAAAGATAAATCCATGCAAAAAAAAAAACTTTTAGAAATTTTTTATTTTTATTTTATTTAAGAATGGTCGAAAAGGTATTAAATTTTAAGGTATAAATTTTTTTTGTATTATATTAACGAATGTAATTTAACATGTCAAAATACAAAATAGTTTCTGAGAAATTGAATTTCAAAAAAGTCAGATATTAAAAGTCGATTTCTCAGGAACTATTCGACCGATTTTGCTCAAATTTTACATTTTGCCATGTAAAATTATATTCTTTAAAATGATGCAAAAAATTTTATACCTTACAATTCAAAATTTTTTTCGACCATTCTTATATAAAATTACAATAAATAAATATTAAAAGTTAGTTTTTGTATGGAATTATCCTTGGATATATGAATTTTAGAATTGTGTGCAAAAAATGCTCAATCTGTTTAAAACATTTTCGTGATATGGAAAAATACGCAAAAAATTTACATTAAGGGGTCTGAACTTTGGACCACTGTATAGACAAAACTATTGGGATCATATTTCCCATTTTGGGGGACTGAAATCCAAATCAGTAAAAAAAAAAAAAAAAAAAAAGACATGTTTTTTCAGCGAAAATACGTTTTTGTGTCTGATTTCGTAGCTTAAAATATATTATATATAAAAAAATATATTAAAATATATGTGCACTAATTAATTAGCATAATTGAAGTCACCTCCTCGAACTATTAAGATTGAGTGCTGGAACGTGAAGATCCAATAATTAGACTAAAAGTTATTCAGGGTGGTCCGTTTTTTATTTCGCGCACTGTACATAAATGCAACAACCTATGTGCCACATGGGGAGTACTTTAACCTGGAAAATCCAAGTTACTGCATTAAAAAACTATTTAAGATTTTGAAGATGCCCTCTCCATCCCCAGACGTGAATCAAGTTTGTCATCATTAAATGCGTCTTTTGAAAATATTTCACATGTATACTTTTAGATTTTTAAACCGATGTGTTGATATGTATATCTCAAGATGTATACTTCATTTTTGAGAATCTATAGAAATAAATAAACTCCTTGTCACTCACCTTGAACATTGGTTTTAATTGTTTTTTTAAATTTTTCATTTAAATGATAAAAAATGATACTGCTTCTCAAAAACATTAATTATTTTGATTGAAGTCCTGCCGTAATAACAGAGATTAAACTTTTTGTTTGTTTTGTTAACTTCGTCGGTTGAAAAGGATTGAAGGAGTAACCCAACAGTCCAGTTTTCCAAGGTATTCTACAAAGATGAAGATCGAAAATTTAATTGAAATGATAAAGCTTTTAACTTTAATACTATAATTATCTTTAAATCGCAATTTTAAAGAATAATTACAAAATGCATCAAGGTTAAAATATTTCAATAAATCTTTGTTACTATATTATCGGCATTTGAGTGATTTATTGCGAGATGGCACCTTTATGATATTTTGACATTCTGGGAAAAAAAAGTTTAAAAAAATGTATTTGTAAATTTTTCTTGCGAACAGCCTGCGAAGAAACCGAGGGTTCGCAGTATCGGTCCTTTTGAAACTGCTCTATTGTAAAGTACTCGATTTTGTGTGAAATTTGTCGGACAACCAAAGAGGGGAAGTCATCCCCTGTGCAGAGGATCAAGAATGTGATGAATAATTCTCAGGGATGTTTCTCAGATCTTCGAGAATAGCCCATTCTGCAGATCTAGTGAAACGTAAATAAACTACTACTACATCTCCAGAAAGATTTTACTAAATAATGAAAGAAAGGTTTAAAAAATATCATTACATTTTACTACAAAGAGTTACCGTACACCAATAAAATTTTTGAACTAGCAGGCAACTTCTTTGAATTTGAAGACCAGCATCAGTTTGCGCTATGTTTTAAAAATCCCTGCTCTGCGTGATGAAATAGTTCATGAATGACCAATTCTCCTTTAATAGCGGTTTGAATCTAACCATTACTTTAGATGTATTTTTGATCTCCCCTTTTTTGTCTGTTTATCTATTTGACAAGGGTTTATAGATTGTTCTTTATATCGAGCACACGAAACCACATATACAATAAATAAATAAAACAGCGACGTGATTTGGCAGGATTTTAACAATGGCACGTGATAACTCATTGAAAAATTAAAAAAATAATAATGTTACATTCAGGATTATTGTCAAAATTCTAAAAACCCTACTACCCGAATTACATTGAAATTTGTATCAATAAGTAATTTTTCAAATTTACAGGGGATCACGCTGTCAGGTATTGTTTTGTTTCTGAACTATTGTTTTTCATTATGAACAACGAACATAATCGAAATATAGTTTAGCTGGTATTCAACTAAATTACTTAATTTTGATAGCCTCTTCAAGAATTAATCCTAATACGCGTGACTTGGTGAAAAACAACAAATTCGAAAACCAAATTATTACTGTTTAATAATTATTTAGAATAAATATTTCAAGTTGTCTGTCTTTCCTTGACCTAACTGACTGAACCTTTAAATATGTTAATTAACAATAAAATATCTAAATTTGTATTTATGTTCAATTTCCACTATAATTAAGATTTTCATGATTTTCTATTTACGTGAATAACCTCTTATCAGCCTATAAAAGAAGTTTTTTTTCCAGCTTTTTACAATTTTAAGTTTGTTGGATAAGTTTAAAGGATACGCATACTTTTTTCCCCCAACAGTGGCTCTCATCGCAAAAAAGTTTGCCAACCCTGCGATAGTGCAATAAAAAATATTTTAATTCATTGTTAAGATATTAGGAGAATTTTTCATTGTTAATGGAGCTTTGAAAAGGTTGCAGCCAAACTTTTCTTTGTTCCGAAAAAAAAAAAAAATCTTGACAGATTTTGCTTCTGCAACAGAAAAAAACTTCCCAAGAAAGGTAGTTTTTGTTTTTCTTTTTGAACGGGTCACGTCAAACTGTCTGTGATTCGACTCAGCCGACAGATGGCGCATGCGCATTCAACTATCTTCAAGATCGGGATCCTACGCAATTAAAAGTTGAAATGTTTTGTTTCGGTTAGGAACGGCGTTTGAAATTACTGTGGTAAAACCGGCATAACGCAACCATGACAAGACGTGAAGTAAGTTTTTATGTGTAATAGTTTTTGTTATTGTTGTTTATTATATAGATTTGAAGAATTCAATTACATTTAACGGTATATATTTCTTCATCGATAGTTATTTTTAAGAAAATCTATGAATAAGTTAATATTCAATTTAATTATAAGTCTAACGTATATTTGAAATTGATAGATTATGATAAATCATTTTGTAGTTAATTTATGCATAGTGATGAAGTACTATAAGTCTTTTAAATAATTATTCAACTATTAATTTATTTTACTCTTAAACTAGTTTTTTCTTCTGGTTGTGCATTTAATCGTATTTGTTTCCTTAATTCACAAAAACCAATGAATCCAGATCAAAAAGTTTGCTGCCAATTTTAAGCTTGTAAGGTCTTTTTATATCATCCATGCAGGCTTTTTATTTCTTTATATTAATTTTATCAATAAATCGCAAAGATTTGGATTCAAACTAAATTGTTAATCTATTCGCAAAAGTCATTGAAGAAATTTTAATTTAAAATTTATTTATAAATTACAGAGCTGGCAAATTAGTCTTTACACTATAGTTGTATTGACCTTGACGATATTTTTTTCCAGCTCTACGTGTTTTTGAAAATATTTCATGTTTTATTACCAGAATTTTTAAAAAAAAAAATAAATAAATGAAAAATGAAATAATAAAAAAAAATTCATCTTTTTACAAAGTTTTAATGGGAAGGCATTTTTTAATTACACGCAATTAAAGTCTTTAAATGAATCTTTTTTCGAATCTCGTTACAACTTGTAGAAGATTAACTAGAATACAAAAAAAAAAAAAAAATTAGGTTTCTAGTATTCAAAATGAAAATTTTCATTATAAGATTTATAGTCAAAAAATGATTTAAATAGATCATTTTTTGACTAAATATGTTTAGTTATGATTTGCTGAAATTTTAACCTACGATAATTAATCGCATCATAATTCAATTCCAGCTAGTACATTCCTTGTGGAGAAAAAAAGACTTAAAATTTCAAGTTGTATTAAACTTTTTTAAGATTTTTTTTTGTGCCAATTCTATATGCAGCTTGTCTGAAATTTTATTAAAAAGAATGTTTTATTATTTTGAGAGAGAAATTCTAAACCGTCTTTATTAAGAAAACAACTTCATTTTACCATTTCAGAAGACAGAAAAACCTTTATAGTATGAGCAAGCTCTTAATTTATATTTTTCGGTAGAATTATGTCAAATTAAGATTTCATGTTATGTAGTAATCGCAAAAGTTTTCTATCAAAAAAATTTGTTAACAAAAGGCCTTATAAGTATTTTAACAGGAGGAATAACAAAATTTTTTTATGGAAACAATTGTCCACAATATTTCGTTTTCAGAATAGTTTTAATTTAAATTTTTTCCTTTTTCGAATAAAAAATGCAGTCATGAGACACTTCTTGTATTATTAATTGTTGTAGAGTTATATTTTCTACGAAATGTTAAATTTGAAATTATTTTTAACTTATTCTCATATGCTACCGCTTCCCCCTTTTGAGTTCACTTTCTTCGACGAAATATGGATTCTCTGTAGAAATTAGTACTGGCTTATTGTCACTTTTGCAGGCTCGAGTCTGCAGACCTAAAATACCAGAATCTGCAAATATTATATTATTTGTTCTTTCTTTTTTACCCGAATTCTAGATAACTTAAAGTATACATCAGGTAAAAGTTGTCTAGGTAAAAAACACGAAAGAAAAAAATTCCTGTCACCATTCTAAAAAACAGAAGGGGGAGGGGAGAAAAGTAAGTGGATTAAAATTTCATAATGCCGTAAAACGTGCCCAATCCTGAAAACTTATATAGCTAATGAGTCTGACTGAGTATACAATTCTTTATTTCTTATTTTTATTTTAGCAGCTCTGAATTTAAGCCAAAAGGAAATTAAGATTATTTCCAAATGTTATTTTAAACAGAAAAAAACGAACTTTAAATAATGAAAGTGTCTTTATTAAAACAGGTTTGTCTGAAGCTCAACTTACAATTAGTTTGTGAATAAGGAAATACTGTCAATGGAAATGCCAATTTCTATTTTATTTTGCAATTTTAAGTTGAATTACGAGTTGATAATCTTCTTTTCTCACTTCCTTAAATATATTAAACAAAACGAAGTCTATTAATTTTGTTTTGAATAAATCTAGACGGAACTAAAAAACACACACAAGGAATTATTTTAAGGGAAATTTGGGTCCATCAGTGAACCCTTCTCAAATTTTTTAGATGACTCGCAAAATAGTTATTGCTGAAACGCACTATTCACAAAAATGTTCTTTTGGAAAACTTGATCAATAACGTTTTTGATTCATAATTTTTAAACTCCGTAAAAGAAAAAAAAAAAAAAAAGCTTTCTCCCCTCAAAATAGGACCTTTTTTCAACACTCATTAAATTGAGTAGATTTTTCACAATTTCACATAACCAGGCATTGCACAAAGAGTTACAGATCACAGGCTATTGTGATCTGCTAAGAACCTCCCTGGCTTATTTAGGAGTTATATGGAGTTAGAAGTCTGAAATGAATATATATATATATATATATATATATATATATATATATATATATATATATATATATATATATATATATATATATATATATATATATATATATATATTAGTTAAATTTATTTTTTAAGAACAATAAAAAAAATATTTAATTTCAATCATTTAATTTAAATTAATTTTGGATTTTCAGCAGAGTTTTATACAAAAAAAAGTTCAATTTTCGATATAAATCTTTCATTCCTTCACTGAATTTCGCTTTCATTCATTAGTCAGTTCTATCTAGAAAAAGTATGCAAAATCTCAAGAGATTGCTTCATTTGTTTTTGAGACGTTTCCAACTGTTTCAAAAATATTAGTAATTCTGAGAAAAACTGTCGAATAAAGAGAGATGTTTCAAAACTCGCACTGTCATTCTTCTGTAGAGTCGATGAACTTAAAACATTGAGAAAATAATAACGCAGTATCATTATTTTTTTTAAAAAAAACCTTGCTTTTTTTAAAAAGTTTCATAATTTATATTACACATTAAATCAATGCATTAGGTTAGTCATAAATCCCGTGATCTTGTTTTGAACTTGGAGCAATATAATAAGTCGCACTTTTTCCAAAGCTGGTATTTTTACATCTAACTGTTCACGTAAATGCAAGTTTCCAGAATTTCCTCAGAAGCACAATACACTTTGTTTCACAATTATAGGCACAAGTACGAACAGTTTATGAAAAAATAACTTATTTAGAAGCATGTTACATACTAAAGAATTCAGTTAATTTGTTACTTTTATGACTATTGTTATTATTATTTTTTTGCAAAATATTTTAACAATACCTAAATTTGCCGTTCCAGAAATATAGACACTAGATGTTTTACATTTAAAAAAATTATAATTGCTTTTTCATTATTTATTTCGAAAACATATTTTACCATTGGTAGAATTAGATTTTCTGCGTATTCGAAAGGCAAATAATACCAGGCCTTTGCATTCGCAGGTTATAAATCTTTAAAAGGACACTAATACTTTAATATTTGATTAAAACCACACTTTTGAAGTGTAAATTAATTAAACTACAGTGCGAATTTGTGTTCTATTTTGCTGAAAAGGGCATTTCCCAAAAAGTTGTAACGACATTAAATTATTTTCCGAAACTTACGCGTAGCGTTAATGGCACCCAAATAACATCCCAAAACTTCAGAATTTTTTTCAATGTCATTTCGTTTTCTTAAATTCTCAAAAGCTATTTTTTATTCATTAAAAAATAAAAACTTTAAACAAATAATAACTTAATAAATAATTGCTTAAAGCAAAACAAAGTTTTTCAAAACAAGTATTTTGTTTTTACATTCAACAAAATATTTCCACTTACTTTCATTTGCGTGACATCGAAATAATTTTACTTTTATGATGAAATATTTAAATGGTGCAAAATTGTACCACACGTCATTTTCATTTTTGTAATAAATGGTTAATGATTTTTGGAATTGTTTTCTAATTTTAAGTTTGAATCTTTTCAATTAAAATAAAGCAGTAAATTTAATTTTAGATTACAAATTATTCTACGGTAAAGTTCGAAAGCTAATTTAAAGACTTACGTAAAATATGATTGCAGAATTAACATCTACTGTAACATTACGTGACTATGACTACTGCCCTGAGCGGAAATATCTATTTTCCTGTTACGCCGGATGTCTATTTAAATTCCTTGCCGTATGATTGGCACTTATTTTGTACGTGATTAAAAATTTTGACACATATCTTTATTCATACACGATTCAGGATTGGGATTTCTTCATGAGCGGGGACGGGGTATAGTTCACCTCAATTATAGGTTGCATTTCGTATAATATACCCTAATATTTCTGGCAAATAATAATAAAGAAAAATACGAATCAGCTATTTAAATTAAGATAAATTAAAAACTTAACTAAAATGTTGAAAAAAAATTAATCATTTAGTAGATAAATAGATAAAAAAATTATTTTCATGTGTGAAATCTTCAGGACAATGGACGAAATTTAGGAAACTGAAAATGACCCATACAATTGTAAAATGCAATATGTTAATTAATGAATTTGATTGCGCAATTAAATGATTTGAATAAACAAAATTTAATGTAATTCTATAAAAATAAGTTTTTTTCCATCTTATTATTTTTTTTATCTGATTTCATATTACTTATCTTAGTTTCCTATAGAAATTTAAAAACATCGAATCACATCTAAAAGTTCGTTTGAGTATTTATATTTAAAGTGTATTTGATTATAAAAAATGTATGCTCTTTGAAATCGTCAATTCATTAGGTGGTTTGTTGTGATTAAGATGGGAGCATGCGATTTGTAAATTTAATTGTTATATTAAAATTTGATTATATTTTACACCACTTTATATCATAAAATAATATCCTGCTATAATTCTTTTTTAACCAAAACATTGAAAGACACTGTTTTAATTTCTTCTAAAATTCATAAATTAATTTTTGTTTCCAATTTTTATTATTTTTCGTTTAAACATTTATTAAATCGCTTGACAATTAATGCTGTCCTTTAAAGGAGATTGCAATTATAAATCGTTTAATGAAAAGTTTTAGTATTTTATATATATTTTTTAAGGAAGTTTCTTCCTCCTGAATTGGAAGAAACCTATTTTTTCTGGAGCGGCTCTTTCCATTGTGAAAGAAAATTGACGTCAATGCCTCTAAGACCTGAGATCAAAAAAGTTTATAATTTGAAAATTAAATTTTATTTTTCTTTAAAACCTAATTTATTCACATAAAAAAAGGTTAAACCACTCAAAACATAACCAAAAAAAATAAATTTAGTTTCGTTTTAGGGAGTTTACTTCCGGTTTTGATTTCGTCTGTCAATATACGAAAAAACTACTATAACTTCATTTCTAAAATCCAGAGATCAAAAATTTAGAGGATTTTGAAAAGCTAATGAACTGCAGTTTAAATATAGATAATAATACTAATATTTCGTCGAAATTGTTGATTTTCACCTAGTTGGATTCCTTAACTAAATATCATTAATCCATGATTATTGCATTCTGGTACGAAAAAAAAAATTTAAAAAGAAATTGAGAAATAGGTCCTTTTAATTCTTCAGAGAAAAATTTAGTTAATTGTTTAGATAATCTTAATTGATCGACACATACTTTTGTGGTTACAAATAAAATAAGTACTAATACATAACTGTAAAGTACTCTCGGAAGAGCCTGTTATCGACCAAATCTTCAAAACCAACGGTATGATGGTAGTAATGTTGTAAGCATAGCGTACCGACCGCCTTTACATCATAGAAAATACACATCATTCTGAAACTAAGTTGTTTGGGCCTTAAGTTGCCTCAGAGGATGAAACCCCAATTCTTCGCAACGACACTGCCATTAATGTTAATTTACAATGTAATATAAAATTTATAAAGTTCCCAGTATAAGAAGATTGAAAGTGGAGCAAATTCCATGTTTGGATTTTTGCTTGTTAGATAACGATGGAGGTGAAACAGAAATCGAAACAATTTTTGATTAATTATTTAATATATATGTGACTCAGCTGTATTAATTGTTATTTCCAGTCTAAAACCTTACTGAATCGTTTAAAACCGTATAATAATTCTTGTTCGCAAAACAAACAGTTGACAGTCCATGAAATCCTTTAAATATTTTTCGGCTTGTGTTATGAAGTTGATATTCTGCCCTTAAGCGTCTAGCTGGCTTTAAGCACGATTTAGCAGGTGAAATGTGATAATAAGTGCAATTATAGTTCAAAGGTCAATATATTTTCAAATGATATATTTCGATTACTATAAGTTGTTTGTATTTCGTTTTAATGAAAGGTATTTCAAATAAAACAATTTGTAAAAGCTGTAATGTTAGAAACGTATTCTTTTAGTAAGGCAAATATATTTACATACCTGCCTTAGGCAATGCTTATGCTAAGATCTTAATAATTGATATGAATCCCCCTCCTTTTAAATCAACTGAAACTTACGGTTTCCCATTGAAAAGAAAAGATTTCGCATGTTTTCTGGATCGATATTTAAAAGCTCTGACACAACTTTATCTCAAAATTATCTTTCACTGCTTTCTGCATTGTATTTGCAGAGAAGTAGAAGTCGTCCTGATTTTCCAAATAAGTTTTTCTTTCTTAGATTTTCGATCAAATATTCATATATATATAATTTTTTTTTCTATACAAAATTCCCATTTATGATAAAGAAAGCATAAAGTGGAACATTTCAATTTTTGGTATTTCGTCATAATGTGTCAAATTCTATACATAATGTAAGTTATGTGAGCAAGTAAATTGTTTCACAGAGAAATTTTGTATAAGCCAAAATACAAAACTTGAACGAAATCAAACGAAAAATTGAGTTAAAAAAATTTAAAAAATGCATGTTTTTTAAATTATTATTCCTAAAGAACTATTAGATTCCGTTAAAATTTTTGATTTTGATATTTAAAATTACTTAGCTTGAATCTATATAAAAAATTGTATGCTTACAATTCAAATTTTTTTCGAACATTTTTAAATTTAATTACAAAAAAAATGTAATTTTTTTTTGCATGGAACTTTCTTTGAGTCAACTAATTTCATTATTGTGTGCAAACAATTTAAAGTATCTTAATTAGTTACAACAATATTAAAAAAGATGATATAAAGAATTAACAAAAGTGTAACTATGCTTCCTGATTTACCTATGTGACCATAATACGTATACTCCCCTCAGTTATCCTAATAAGATGTGATGGCTCAGGGGAAAGAGCGCTCGCCTTCCAATGAGGTAAACCGGGTTCGAATCCCAGCGATGGCTTGTACCGACCACAGTTCTGACGTAAAATATCCTCGAAGGTAGACGAATCATGGGTTAGTCCCTTGCCGACAAGCTAACCGTGGGTGGTTTTCCTCTCCATGAACGCAAATGTGGGTTAATTCCTTCAAAAAGTTCCACGAAGGCAAATTTCTTCCTATGCTTGATTCACGATTTAGCAGGAATTTCCTTGTCTTCTGGATTGGGTTCAAAATCACAAGGCTATGGAGTTTAACACTAGTAGTCATAAACCCAAAAATCGGGTCTGTTGAAAGACGGCTACAAAATAAAATCCATCCATAAAGAGTGTTAACTCAAAATACGTTTGTGTCCTGAACGTTTTGTGTTTCAGTACAAGCACGCAGACACGTGAAGAACAGAGAAATAATATTTTGTAAGTGTTTGCAATAGTGTTATTCATAGCAATACATATTAGAAATTTCACTGTCTTTTTTTCTTCTATTTTTTGTTTACACAATTTTAAATGAACTAAAGTCTTGTTTTTAAATCCTTTCTAAGGAAATTAAATAACCATGCATAGGCGAATAATTTTTTCTGACAACTTTAATAAATATCAGAAGTTGTAGGAAAAGCTCGCTAATTCCCTGCACGCAATAATAGGGTTTTATGTACGTTTTCGGTGAGCAGCCAACAGGGAGCTTAAGACCCCCTAGTATTTATATATAGCCTAGTATTAATATAGTATAGCCCTCTAGTATGAAAAATTGTTAATAAAATATTTTGAAAAAGAAATAAAATTACGAAAAGGTATAATTTCGTCGTCAGCTTACATGATAATATCCGCAAGAAAAAAGTGTTATGCATTAGCTTCTTTACGTGTTATGGGTTTTGTTGCTAAATTTTTCCAATTATTATTAAAGTGTTTTTCATAGATGGCCGAATTGAAATGTAATTTGCATCACTGGCTACGGTCAGTCTGCGTAAGGACCGAGGGTGTGCGGTATTGGTCCTCGTTAAACTGTTCTACCGTAAAGTGCTCGACTTCGCGTGCAGGTCGTCGGGCTACCGAAGCGGGGGTGCCATCCCCTCTGCAGAGGATCAAAATTGTGATCAGCACGTCTTCGGATCATCCTCAGGGGTGTTTCCCAGACCGTCGCCAATAGCCCATTGTGAAGCTCTAGTGCGACGTAAATTAACTATAACTAACTGAAATGTAATTTGCTTCATATATTTTTTTACCAATTGTTTTATACAATAAAGCTTAGAGCACATTCATTATATTTCTTCTTAACAATTTTTGTTGAATGTTAGATTAGTATAGCTAATTTTAACACATGCTTATTATATTTTACTTCATACCGGTAAGTTTGTTTTCTTTCATCTGAAACTCACTTAAAAATTTTTTTTAGAGGCATAGACGCATTATTAAGAGAGATTTTTATCTTATAATTATTCTTTACACTGAAATATCTGTTTCGCTGTCGTAAAGGAATGCGTTTTGACGAGAACCTTTACGCTTTTCCATCAAATTTTTTTTATTATTTTTCTAATGTTTATATATACAACAAAATGATCTATTACGGTTTGATTGTTGTCGGTGCATTTTTATTGGCCGGAATTGGATCCAGTTTTCCCATATTTTTTGGTTGTCATCAACAAAAAATTAATAAAAGACAAATCCCTAATTTACAAGTATTTACCTGTACTGCTATTATTAGCATTTTGATTTTGAGAGTTTTTTAAATTAAGAATTTAAAACTAAGAAAATAGTTTGTTTTTTTTAAATGTAACTCTACATTTTAAGATAGCTCTATAAATCGGTGTCTCAACCTTATTAACCATTTTACAATTATTATTTTTTGTGCAAATTGCATTAATATACTATTATAAATTACGGTTCAAGAGATTCGTCAAATGATTTAGAACTTAACGAACAGCTTCCTATACAATGTGATGCATGCTAAAAATGCATTTAATAGATCCGTCTGTTTGGTAAGCAGAAATATTACATTACGGTTGCGAACTCATCAAATTTGTTAAAACAATATACTTTCAATTTTAAATATTATTTTAAGAAATGATTACTTAGAAAAATTACTTACGTTCTATTAGAATCTTACTGGAAATTTTTAGACGTGAGAAGGGGGGGGGGGCGGCACAAGCAGACATAATTCTTTTTAGTACACAAATAAGAGGATAATTTCAACCTTCGTTGAAAAACTGTTATCTCAAAGAAACAATTATCTCAAAACAATCGAGGTTGGTGAGCGGCAGCGAATAGGGAGCTTATGTCAACTAGCATTTATGTATAGTCTAGTATTATTAAAGTATAGATCCCTAGTACGAAAAATCAAGAATAATAAAATATTTCAAAAAGCCGATAAACAAAAAGATATTATCTCGTCGTCAGCTCACACGATAATATCCGCTAAAATAGTGCTTTCTAATTTTGTATTAATATAGCCACAGCAAAATATATCAATGCAATACTTACTATATATAATAAAAACTCTGATATGACAATGGTATTTTATTCTTTAGAGAGAAACTGAAAAGCAATGTCCTTTGGACGCAAACATTTATGCTACCAGAAAAACTGTTGCTCAAGGTATGTTGGATATTGCCCTTTTGACTGCTAATGCTTCACAATTGAAACATGTTCTTGCTACTGCTGATACGCATGACTACTATTTGATCAATCTGATTCTCATTGGATCTTCCATGACTTTACAGGTAATAAAGTTTATTCTAAAATGTAAAGGTATTGCAAGAGAAAGTACTTAAAATTGATCTAAAACGAGTAATAAATACATATATTTTTTTTGTGTGTAAGGTTTGTGCATAAAGGCATATAGAGTTTATGATAATATGTACAAAAATCTTTATAGGGGGAAAAGTTAAATCGTACATTTAAATATAATTTTCTATTTCTTTTTTTTGTAATCAGAGAGTCAGTCCTAGAGAAATACTGAAGTATTTCTCTAGGGGTGACTCACCATGTTTTGGTGGCTTTTTGATACCTATATTTTTCAGGATGAAACAGCAAAGCGTTCAGCGATCTAGAAAAATGTGACTGGTTTTCTGAACACTCACACTTAATACATATCAACAGGGCCGTTTTATCCATTAGGCACTGTAGGCAACTGCCTAGGGGTCCTGTGCAACAGAGAAAAAAATTGACAATGTTTCTAAAACAGTAAAAATTTAATTCGAAATTTCAATGACGATTGTCTTGCTCTGTACATTACATCGACGCTATTTTAGTACATTTCTGAACGCATTCCAAATTAGATATTAATATTATGGTAGTTAGTTCATATATAACGCAGTAATATAATCGCAAGCAATTTTATCGCGGTAATTTTAACGCCAACTAATCAGATGACTATACAGCAAGAGCAGCTTTTTTAACACAACATGCTTGAAAAACGAAACTTTTCCAAATTGAAATTAATTAAAAACTGTCTTCGTTCAACTATGTCTCAAAACCGTTTAAATTCATTGGCCATAATGGCAATTGAAAAAGATGTATTGGAAAAGGTTAACTTTCAGGATGTCTTGAACGATTTTGTAACAAAAAAAAGTTAGAAGAGTTAATATTTAAGCTTATTGTATGATTTTTTTTTTAATGCATATATTAATATTACTTATATTCTTTTCGTTTGATTCAATATTTTTATTGAATAATGTGATAATATACCTATGCAGTAAGAAACAGCGTAATTATGAATAAAGTGTTGTGTTAGCGAAAAAATAGCCGAGCATTGCCTAGGGGCCGCGACATGCATCAGCCGGCCCTGCATATCAATTGGCTTGCAAAATCAGCGTTCAAAACTTCATGGTTTACTCTAGGTTTTAATGCACTCTTCCCCCCCTCTATATTTTGAATTGCCGATGTAGGTGAAACAGAATTTGTCATGGGAAATAAACAGAGGCGAGTTATCTGAAATGATGCTATTCAAGATTTTCTGTTGGGGGTAGTTAATATATTGTTGGGTTAGATTACTTTGAAAAGCAGCTGATTTAACCGTGCGTATGCACTGTGTTGCTGTAAAATTCTTTCTTTTTTTAAAAAAAAATATTCGGTTGAAATATTAATCCTTAACTGTGCTGAATTTAATTATCCGACAAATTACAAATTTGAGTACTAGTTGCCTTCGCATTAAGGAAAATTATAATATTGAATTTAACCATAGAATTAATTTTAATTAAATTGCAAATATGACAACAATAAAATTATTTTTGCCGCCATATATTCGACATTAGTCCCAATTAGTAAAATTGCTAACTACCGCAGCACTGTGGTAGGGGAAAAAACTGGAGAAAAGTAGGTATAAAAGGCCATTTTTTTTCATAGCTTTATGCCCATAGAACAATGTAATCACAAAGAAAAAAATTTCAAGATGGGGGGAAAACGGTTATGTCCATGAAAACTGAATTTGATTAAAATAAATTTTAATGTTGGAGAATTCTCCAGGAGAAATTAGATTGAAATCGTAAAAATAAAAATATATACGATTGTCACGAGTATTTATTTATATCCCTCAAAAATTTCAAAACAAAATTTACGACTTTTAACGTTGGAAGAAAAATAAAATTTGAAAAATCAAGTTTGAAGAGAACGGTTTTTTGCTGAAAAATCCCTCTCTCTCAGGGAAAAACCGATTTTGCACTCTATTAATTTGTCGAAATTCAAAATGCAACAGAAGACGATCCAATTATTTTTGTGAAAAATTACTATTCTGTCCCCCTTGATCTTCATTTTTGAAGGTTTTTTTCAATTTAAAAAGACGTTAACATTTTGGAAATTTTAACAATATTAATTTTTAACTTTTTTTTTTTGCTCCATTAACTTATTGTGTTGAACGACAGATAAATATAACGGAAAATCATAACAGCGTATATTTTTTCTCCCAACAATTATTAAAAATATTCTCCGTGCACTTGATTCCAGCATTTCAAGGCCGGTAAACCTTACAATTCAAAAAGAAGAGTTTGAGACTAATTTGACTGAGCTTATTAATAGAAAACAATAGTTTTGAAAGTTAATCTGACAGAAAATACTTATTTTAGTATTAATTAAAAGTATACAACCCTTTACTGCAAAACATGAAGTCTTTTAATAATTTTGCAAACGAGCAACATAAACTAAAGCTGATTCAATTAATAACTTTTTGGAAGATAAATTCAAAAAAATCTGCAATCATAACCAATCTAAAAGAACAACAGCATATAGCAAAAGTCTTATTATAACTACGCTTTGACTTATGACTCGGATTGTAAGTTTATCACAGGAAAGAGGACCAAAATTCGCGGAAGATTCAAACGAAACTTTGAAAATTTCAACGGACCACAAACATACTAAAGAAAAATAAATTATCTATATAATATGCACCTGCATGCACTGAGGTTCTTTATATCGGGATTTTTATATGCATAATTGATAATTATACATTATCGACCGTGAATTTTCAGAAAAGTAATAATTGCTGGAAAAAAAAATACAATGCGCAAATCGAAGCTGTTTGAATAAATTCGCGGATTTTAGGATATGGTAACTTACGAAAATCATTCCAGAAATTTGCGACGCGATAAACTTGCAATCCTCATAACTAGTTTTCTTTCAATTCAGACCACTGTGCGCCTATTACATGGCTGCGTTGGACCGTAATGGTTAAGATCCAATTTTTTTTCACTATGCTTCATAATTTACTCCCTTTTGTTGCAACATAACAGAAAAAAAAGAGTTCGAAGAAAACACTCTTAAATTATCAGTGCTCATTCGTCTATACCTGCTAATTATCAAAACTAAGCATTCATACAAGCAAATTACTTTACACGAAACCCATTAATTTTTTATCACTGCATTAAATCTAAGTATTCGTATTTTTTTGTACAAAATTGATGCTCTACAAATTTTTAAATTTGTACACATCAAGTTTTATGCTATTTATTATAAATAATTAAATTTCCTGAATAACAGAACTTGTAGTTTTTGGAACCTCAATTTTAGAGGCTTAAAGGGAGATGCATAATTGATTTTTTTTTAATAGTTTAATATACTGAAAAGCTCAATGCTACCTTTATAGCATTTTATAAGTACATGATGTGCGTTAATAAAAATTGTTCGTAACTGAATACCAAGTTTTATTTTCACCAATTATTTTTTAAAATTCTGGAACTTAAAGACACAGATAGCTTAAATCATAGTGCAAATACATATATATATACTTGTTGTTGAAGTGATAATGTTCCCCACATTAGCTACTTAATCTACAAAGTATTAGAGATCGAACTAGTAAATTTAATGTAAACTCATGTATATGTTAAATGTGAATAATAAGATAAAAGAAAAAAAAATTCCAATAAAGGTCTGCTTGTTTTAAAGAAAATTCAGTCTCTTTTTAAAATAAAAATCAACTCTTTTGCAGCTCTGGTTATACCTGAATTTTTTTTTGCTGCAAGATTTCGATAAATGCAATATTAGATGATAGAAGTGCATAATAGAGTAATGTGATTAAACTTGTATGCCATGAAATCTTCCAAGTAGTACTCAGACCTCAACAAAAATTCAATTTTGACTGGAATAAAAACTGGACATAAAATGTTTCGTGAAACAGGGTAGGGTATTCTGTAATCACTGCTCTTATCCTATATTTTAAAGTTTCTTTAAAAAAAGTAGTAAAAATGAACATTGGTGGTCGTTAATAATTGATATTTAAGTAAGGAGAAACATTAATGTTATCAAAATCTAGCAATTAAGGACGGCATGATTAAAAACAATCAGTTTAATTGCTAACTTGGTGTTTCTGGAATCACATTACACATCCTTTTCATTTCATCCTGCAATCAAACATGTTTTGGTGTCTTCATTCTTGCTTTTCATATTAATAATTTGTTTGGTTTCAATAACTTTCTTTTTGTGTAAAAATTGTAATTAAAATGTGTACATTTTTTTGTTTTGACTAGGATTTTAAAAATATACGAAAAAGTGATTACAGAGATACCCGGTTTAAAAATTTTCAATTAGTAATAGTTACCTCTTTACAGGTTTTAGTTGGAATTCTTTTGGTGGTAGTTGGACGGTGGAACATTAACAAACGAAAGGAACAAAACATTGCTAACATAACAAACAACATAATTGTCATCATTATCTTCTTAATTACTGTTGTGAATGTACTCATCACTGCATTTGGAGATGATGAGCCGGATTATGTAACAATCCGGCAACAGTGGGCTGATCCTAACAAAATTATGAATGATCATTCATATCAAGACAGAGAGCTGAAAGCAACTGGAACATTAAACCAATAAAATAATGGTATTAAGGACTTAACTGTTCTGAGCTTAACAATGAACTTTGAAAATGTTGTTGAAAGTTGGCAGATTTTACCTTCAAAATTTTTATGGGATCTTTTCTGACTAATATTAGTGTTATTTTTTAAAAAAAAATTAATTTATTAGTGTTGTTGAAATACTTTCACTCTGTTATGTCAAGGATTTTATCATTTGTAAAATAAGTCTGTTTTTCTAACTCTTCAAAATTATTATTATTTTTGATAATGAACAATAAAAACTGTGATTTTTTTTTCTGATGTATTGTAAAATTTAGTGTGAGATTATTCAATCGACTAACTTTTAGACTACCAGATGAAATTAACATGAACATCTCAGTTGTCCAATTTCTGAAGGGACTAAATTAAAATACATAGTTACAATAATTTTAAAAATTTCAAATTAAAAAAGTCTTCCATCAGCTAAATATCTGCAAAAATATTTTTTTCTTAGGTTTTTTATTTTAGGTAAATTTAAGTTGATGATTCATGCATTTATTTGTTCGTATTAGTGTGGACTTGAAGAAATTTCTAATTATTGAAGGAGCACATACACACTGTCCCCACACAGTCGCATGAAATTTAACCTCTTCTTTACACTTAACTATAAAAACTATCTGCTATTAATTAGGGTGGAGAACATTATAAAAAGGCAAGACCAAATTAAGGGGGAGAGGACCGAAGCTCTGTCTGGGATCAGAAGTTTTCTCTTCAAGGGGATCACTGTTCATAGGAGTGAAAATGAGTAGCTTTTATTAAGTTTTATAAAAATTCTTAACCCTTTTGTTTTGATTGGTGTATTTAACAGGCATTCAGGCAATGCCCCGTGTGTGAAGTGTGTATTTTGCCCGCATCAGAGTTATACCATTTGATAACAGGCTCTATCTGCAACTAATATTTCATTGACATATATTAGATAAATACCACTAAAAGTACATTTTGAATGCGCTTATTAATATGTTACAAGTTTATTCTATGTGTTATACTTAGAAGTGAAGTATTTGTTAGGTATTAAAGAAAAATATAATATTAATCTTAAGATGCAATGAACACATTTTGCAGCATTCAGTGGAGCGGGCTGCTATAATGAAAGATTTAATGTATAATCTTTTATAGCATTCTTTTAAGGAGTGAAACTACATTGGGAATCTAAAAATATATTCTTTTAATAATAAAAAATATTCATACACATGTCATAAGATATAGGATATTTTCAAATGATATTCTACCAATGTCATGAGCACAATATTTAACGTATATCAAATATTTTGCAAAAAAAAAAAAAAAAGACCACAGTGAATAAATTTTGATTTAATGATCTGATCTTCCAGTTCCAGGACTTAATCATAATGACTCGAGGGCCTTACTTCAAATATGCTAGTAAATCAAGGTTGATGATATTTTAAGTTACAAAATTGGACACAAAAACCTACTTTCTCTGAATAAACATAAATTTTTATTGTGTATATATTTGGCTTTTTAAACGCCAAAAGGGTATTTCGTGATATGTCAAGAGCTGTTTAAGCCAATTGAAAATTTTTTCATTTAAAGATAATAAATATTTACTAAAAGTCAATTTTTGAATGGAATTATTTTATTTAATAATAGTAGATAAAATTTAATCTTAATCAGACTAATTATTCTATATGGTAGTGAGACCTGGGCAATTAATAAAACAGAGGAAAATAGGCTACTCATTTATGAAAGAAAGATCCTTTGGTCAATTTATGGAGCAGTTAAGAAAAATAATATCTCGAGAAGTTTATATAATCATGAGTTATACAATAAATATGGATTACCTAATATTTTGAGGGTTATTAAGGCCTACAGGATCAGATGGCTGGGGCACGTTTTTCGGTGTGAAGATTTGAACCTGGTTAAAAAAACTTACTTTTTCGAAAATTGAAAGAACTAGAAGAGGAGGGAGACCAGCTACAAGATGGTTGGACAGTGTTGAGGACTTAAAATTGTTGGGAATAAACAGGTAGAAAAATCTAGCTCAAAGTCTGGAGGCAGCTAATTAAGAAAGCGTTGGCCTGCACTAGGCTGTAGTGCTGACGAAGAAGATGAAATTTAGAATTGAAAGGTAAAGTACAATTTTTTACTTCTTAAGGAATGCAACTTTTAATGATAAAATACAAAATTTGAGTGAAATCGGTTAAATAGTTCCTGTGAAAGTTGTAAGTTTAAAAATTTAATTTCTTAGAAAGTATTCAACTAATTTCACTCAAATTTTGTATTTTGTCAAGTAAAATTAGATTCTTTATAATGATGTAATAAAATGTGTACCTAACAATTCAAATTTTTTTACTGTTATTTAATAAAATAATAATAAATATTTACTAAAAGTCATTTTTCTTCAGACCAAACTATAGAGACCATATTTCCCAGACTGCAGCTACCCCTTATATTTTGAGGCTAAGAAATACTAATCTGTCAAAAGAATGGTACAATATAATGGATCACTGTTTTTTGAAATAATCTAGTGTATGACAAAATTTATTTTGAAGGAATAATATCATTTTTTTAAAGAGTAATAACTCAAACAGTTCTGTCCCCATCCATTAATTTGAATTCATACCTTGCATATTTGATAAATATTCAATATAAATCAGAAAAATATTAACATATTTGTACAATAGTGAACATGTCCATAAAGTATTCAATATATATTAGATAAATACATGTAAAATTACTAAAAGTAATAATTGTAGCATCAAATAAATACCCGACATACACGTAGAATTATTGATATACATCATTTGGGTATCAGTATTAAGTATATCTGATGTTACAAATGTCTTTGAAAATATTCACAAAAGTGATAATTAAATGTTTTAACTAAAATTATAAATTTTTTTAGAGTTTCATTACTTATAAGTAATTACAAAGTAATGAATTTTCTAAACAAATTATTATTAGCCTATGTAACAATTTGATATATAAAAATAATTAATATATAAAATTAATTTGTAAACAAATATCATTAGTAAAGATATTTAGTTTTTTGAATTGTTAACAGTTAGAAAAGCTAGGGTTGCATAAGTTTGAAAATAAAAAGAAAAACTACTGGAACTTAATTTTATTAAAATTGTTATACACATGAACTTTGTTTTTAAGACAAACTGACATAATTATTTCTACCACTATATTTTTATCCTAAGGATCATAACTATATAATTATACAGTAGGGAACCGATTATCGGGACGATCGGGACCATAGCTATCCCGGATAACTGATTTTTCCGGTTTTCTGAATCGCTACAAAAAGCCGTTTTTTTAATAGTTAAACCAAACTAAATTTTTTTTTTTTTGTGGAAATAATCTTAAAAAGAAGAAAACACAATGGAGTAATACACTAATGATTATTTCCAAAATGATGGTAAGGTAAACATCTTTCAAAAAAGAAGGAAAAATCCTAAAATCTTATGAAAAATTTTTGTTTTAAAAAATGGCGGAAAAATTTATCGAATTTCGTTCCGGTTTTCTGATTTCCGGATAACGGGTTCTGTACTGTATTTTTATTAAAATGGTATTTTCTTTACATCTCATTTATACATATTAAAAGCAGGTCAGTAACATTTTTCTATGTAATTAACCTAGCTTTAATTAGAAAAATTTGATTTCAACTTCTTTATGGAGAAAAAACAATAAGAAATGACACTTTTTATCTTAATTTATATAAGAAACCTCTGAAAAAATAGATTGTAAAGCCAAAAGTTATCTAAGCACACAACACTGATATTGGACCAAAAGCTATCTACAACAAGTTTTAATTCATGAATTTTGTAATATTCTTAAACAAGAACAAGATTTATCAAAATAAAAATATGCTGGGCTGCATGCACAAAATCAAAATAGTAGATAATCAGGGTGGCCACTTAAATCAGGTTTTAAATTTCCTTGATTTTTCCAAGCAAAGATCTCATAAATTCCATGTCAGCATGTTTTTTTTTTCTCATATAGTGTAGGATGGATACAAGAGAAGGGTTAATATCATGAATTGTGTAATAATATATGCTTTTTTTTTAATAAATCATGTAGAAAAAATAATTAAATTAGATTTATTTTAACTTAGCAAGATTTTGTTTTTAATTTATAATGTTAAGGTACAACATTAATTTTTAAAAATTTAGATAGATGTGGAGAAAATATGTTTAGTTTGTACAATATATTGTCTTTATTGAAAAATCTTTTTAATGAGTTACTTTAAGTAGTTTTCGCACAAAGTGTACCCAAATGGCAAATAGAGAGTGACCCAAAAAACCTTGGATAACTACTGTTTAATATATTTTCATTAAAGCAAAAGAAAAAAATTCCAGGCAATTATAATCAACAAATTTTTATATTTATATACATTTCAATATAGAGCCATTTTATGGAGTATTTAATTATCAGCTCTCTTTAAATAATTCATAAATCCTATTTTCTTTAAACCAATGTCTAAAATCAAATGTTTAAATAATGTTATTTGTTTTGAATTAGCATTATTATTTTAGCATTATTATTTATTATTGCAAATGCAAAATTTCTTGTAGCATATTCAAAAGAAAAAAACTAGATAAAATTTTTCAAATTTTTATTCTTTTTCCTATTTTAAAGTACAACATTTAAAGAATTCCTATCTAACCACATGGTGTTTTAGTTTAGATTAGTTAATTGTTCTGTTTATTGTTAATTGTTAACATTAGAGATACCTTAAATTTATAAGAAATAATTTAAAATGAATTTCAAAATAAATTTTTATCTCTCATTTTTATCTTCCCTATCAAGTTAAAATTTGCCAATTACAGGTCAAATAACTGCTAACAACTTTTATCCTATTTACCTAAAAATTGAATAGAAAGTGAATTATTGTTGAAGTTTGCTTAGCATGTAGGTTTATTAATTCTTAAATTATTTTTTACAAATTGGATAAATAATAAATAGGTATCTCTCAAAAACAATAAACATTTAAGCGTAACAGAAACTGTTCAATTTTAAACCAAATCGAATGAATGTTTGTACAATGACGATACAATGTACAATCAATTTAATGAATTTAGTTCTACACAATCTAAATTTATAACAGTCCCAAATAGTTCCTTTACATCTGACATATCATTTAAATATTGTTTATCTCAGGGGGGGGGGACTGAGTTTTTCTTAGTGCCATAAGCCCTAACTACACCTTAGTTTGTATCAGCAAGATTTGGTACTTAACATCTGAATGCATATGACAGCCCTTTAGCAAGCATTTGTGCTAACCTAAGTATAAGCATGCGCTTAAACTCAAGAACGGTTTCTGAATATAGGCCTGAGTTGCGTTTCTCAAATATATATATACACAATTTTTTTTTTATCTAAATACACTTTTGAAGTTCTAAGTAAAATTATTTGATTTAAAATGTGCTAAATGAAATTAAATTGTTGCCAAAAGAATTAAAATTGAGTTGCTTACCTCAAATAACTAAAATAAATTTAAAACTATAAAAAACGTCATTGATCAATTTTATGTTTTAACATAAATAACTTTAAGTACAGCATACTTAAGCAGATTTCATTAGGTTATTGAGGTGAAATACATTAATGTAAATTAATCTAAAAGAATATTTATATGGTTCCTGGTAATATTTCACTTCATTTTATATGTTGATGAAAATAAATAAAAACAAATGCAATTGAATAAAAAGTAGTGGAGCTGGACCCAAAAATAATTAATTATAAATTCACTATAAAAACATTATTTTAAAAGTCAAAATAGACTATAGAAATAAGAGTTAGAATCTTGCTTTATACAGAAAAAGTAATTGGATTATGTTAAATCCTAGTGGCACAGTACAATTAATTATGTATTTTGGTGTCGGATGTAAAATATCAAAGCTGTATTGAGAATTGTTCTGTAAATCAAAATGTGAAATGTTTCTACACATCTGCGCAAGATAACCAGTCTTGTTACAATTTTCTTTAATTATTATTTAGTCCATTTTCTAATTTTAGTGTGAATTTTTGAGAAAAACTGCGCTTGTTAGAGATTCACTAGTAGTGGTTGTGGTTAAAAATTTTAAATGATATAGTCTTTCATTTAACAGCCTATAGCTAATTGAAAACTGATATTTATAAGTTAAAAGTCTTTATTTCTAAATCTTCAATTTTTTACCTTGAAAATGATACTTTGGTCGCTTTAAAATAACAAGTTTAAATGTCTGGTTATCTGGTTGACATTACTGTGGAATTGCCTAACTAGAAATTTGTACCTGTACAGTGTAGAACAAAAAAACAAAGTTTTTGTTTCCCTTCTTCCTAATAAACATAAATGAATAAAGTTTTATAAATTCTATGTTTATACATAATTTAACATGTTTCCCATACATTCCTTAGTTTTTGCCAGCTCATTCAGAATAAAAGGAGAAACAGTTATCACCTCTGGAATGTAAGCAACATTTACAGACTTTCGACATAGTCATTACTACACGATTCAAATTTTGAATCAATAATCAGATATTTATAAACAAAACAGTAAAATTAAATGTTAACATATAGTTGTGTCGTAAAATTTTTTTTTTAAAAAAATAAAATGTGTTATAAAAGGGTAAAATGAAATTTAAAAATTAGCATCAATTCTAATGATTTGCATCAAACATTGTCAGCAATCGTAAGACAATGAGTGATTGGTTGGCTTTGCTGAAAAAAATTATTTACCGATTTCATTGGATGGGAGTACAAAAGTTTTCTAAAAAAAAGTGAATAAAAAATCTATATCATTATAATCAACTTATTTTTGGAGAATTTTATAACGTTATTAAATAATTTTTAATCTGTCAAAAAATGCCCCCACAGCATCGGAACAAACTTGAAACTGAATAGATTCAGCCCACGAACTAGAAGAAAAAAAGCACCTACTTTTATAAACAGAAGCAAATGCCCTATCCCCTTCTTCCACCTTTATCACAATCTTTGCCTTTCCTAAACTACATAGCTTCCAAAGAGGTCAAAGGTTTCTCCATTCATTTAGCAACAATGGGAGAGTTTCATGTAGCATTCTAGTTTCACAGGGTAATAATGAAGCAAATTTCAAAGCAAGCAAAGTATTGCTAAGTTGATGTTACTTCAAATATGTGGCGATAAATTTTCATCTAAAAAAAGGGGGCACAACGGATGGTAAAATAATTTAAATTAAGAAAAAAATTCCAGCTTTTCTTTATAATTCCCTGATTTTTCAGTTTTTTTCCCATATAAAAAAATTCCCTGATAATTCCACGTGGGTGGACATACTGATGATGATGATTAACAACACAATGGTGATGATTAACACATAAGTTTGCAGTCACTATAGCACTACAATATGAGTTATAAGAGGACATGTTTCTTTCTCTCAATGAAATTAGATTCAGAAGGTCAGAGGATCAGGGTTGCCACTCAAATCAGGTTTCAAATTTTTCTGATATTTTCCAGGTAAAAATCTTAAAATTTCCAGGTCAATGTGTTATTTTTTCCTCATAAAGCATAGGATCGATACAAGAAAAATTTTTATATTATAAAGTATTTTATTTAAAATGCTATTTATCATCTTTGACTCAGGGAATAGAGTGCCAGCCTGGTCACCTCATGGGTATGAGGTAACCTGGGTTTGAATCCCAGTGATGGCTGATTAAAACCAATTCCACACACGGCTCACATTGTTGATGTAAAATATCTTCAGTGACAGACAAATCATGCCACCAGGCTACTGTGTTAGGTTTTCATCATTTTTCTCTCCATTTGACGCAAATGCTGGTTAGTTCATCCGAAAAGTCTTCCACAGAGGAAAATTTCGCCTAATACTTGATTTAAGAGTTTTTTTATCTTTTGGATTGGATTCAAAACTACAAGGCTGTTAAACATTAGTAGTCGTAAATTCAAAAATTGGGACAGCTGTTTGACGGTTATAAAATAAATATATCAATAATAATAAAATAAAATATATGTTTAGCTTGTAGAATATATTGTTTTAAATTGTTTTTGCAATTGGAAACCCGTACCTCTATAGTGCAGAACAAAAAAAAAGTTTCTTTTTACTTCTTTCTAATAAACTCATGTGAATAAGATTTTTTTTTAATATTTTATGTTTATTCATGATTTAGCATGTTTCCCAAACATTCCTTAGTTTTTGCCTGCTTGTAAGGGTAAAAAGAGAAACAGTTTCTGAAATATCATCTTTGGATTGCAAGCAACATTTACCAACTCTCGACATTGTGATTATTGCACAAATCTAATTTTGAATCAAAAGTTAAATATTTACCAACGAAACAGTAAAATTAAATGTTAATATATAGTTGGTTTTGAAAAGAACTTTTTTTTAAAATTAGAATACGTTATAAAAGTTTAAAATTAAATCAAGAAAATTAGCATTACTGCAATAATTGTTACGATTTGTTGACAAACATTTCTGTTAGAGATTATAAAAAAATGTGCGATTGGTTGGCTTAGCTGAGAAAAAATATTTCATGGATTTCATTGGATGAGAGCACATAAGCTTTCAGAAAAAGGGTGCAATAAAAATCTATTGTTGCTAAATTATGACCAACTAACTTTTGGAGAATCTTATAAAAGTTAAAAATACTGAAATATTTTGAATAATTTTGTCAAACAATAAGTAGAACGATAAATGGATTCAGTCTACCTACTGGAAGAAAAAAAAAACATACTTTTATAAATAGAAGCAAATATCCTAACCCTTTCTTTCACATCCTCCAGAATCTTTGTCCTCCCTAAACTGCATAGTCCAATCGACTCCCAAAGAGGTGGAAGGATTCTCTATTCATTTAGTAATTAGGGGTGAGTTTCAAGTGGGATTCTAGTTTAACAAGGTTATAATGGACCAAATTTTGATGCAAGTGAAGTATTGCTAAGGTGATGGTATTTCAACTGCTTGGCAATAAATTTTCCTCTAAAAGTGGGTATAACAGATGGTAAAATAATGTTAACTAAGAAAATTAATAAATAATTTAAATTAGTTAAATTAAGAAAAATAAAAGAAAGAAATTCAAGTTCTTCCTTAAAAATCCCTGATTTTTCCAGGTTTTTGTCTGAATTTTCCTGGTTTTTCCAGTATAAAAAAAATTCCCTGATAATTCCAGGTTTCCAGTTGAGTGGCGACCTTGATGAAGTATAAAGGTAATTCAACATCTTTATTAAGATCTCCGAATCTTGAAAAGAACAGTCTTCATACTAATGAAAAGGAAAAAAAAAATATTTTTCAGTCTATGTAATAACAAACAGCCATTTAAATCCTAATAAATTTATTTTAATACTACAAATAATAATTAAAAATAAATTAGTAGGTAGTTTAATTTTATTTCTAAATGGAATTTTAAAAAATACAATTTAAATATTGATTTTAATTAATCTCAGTTAAAATCATTTACAATAAAAAAAAGCATAACTGACATAATTGAAACCTTTATCCATCAGAAAATTAAGATAAGGTCGAGAAATTAACTTACTCGTATTAATAAATATCAAAAAGAATAAATTTATTTATCAAGTCAATGTCTCTTTTTTTTCTTTGTATACAATGACAATAAATATTAGTTGAGTATAATGTTATCCTTAAATGAGATAATAGCATAAAGTTTTAATTTTAATGTATTCTTGTATATATATATATATATTTTAAATATTAAAATTTTGTTTTTTTTAATACCACATTAGAATTAGTAAGTGATATTAAATATATATTAGTAGATATAATAATAGTGTTTTGTTTAAAAAAAATAAAAAAAACTTAAAATGATTAATAAACAAGTATGAATTAGCATTATTTTAAATCAGCTTAAACCAATTTATACAACATTAGAAGAGAATATTAAGCTAAATTATTATGATGACAGTCGGACAAGCTGGGGAGACAGGCACAAGATTAAAAAAAAGTAAATAAAACCTTATTTCTCTATCGTTAGATCAATCTCTGATAATAATGAATCCCTTATTATCAGAGAACGATCCAGTGACAAAAAATCGAAGTGCTCCTTAATAAAAATTAGGGAAAATCTTGCAAAATAATCCACATGACCTCTGAAGTCACATGCAAAAAGGGAAACATTAATAATAACAATGGGTCTATAAAATAGGTCCAGGGAATAATATGGTTCTCACGGTTCGGTTTAAGGGAAAATTTAAAAAGTTAATTCATGCATACTTAAGATTTAAATATAGAACCAAAATGGCGGATGTGAATAATAAAGTGTGAGAAGGCGTTTAATTTTGAATAAATTAAGAAGATTTAGATAAAGAAATAACATAAAACTAGTTGAAGCTTTTTATATTATATCCCTCTTCCCTGAAAAATTTTAATTACCATCGAAAGAAAAAACATTATTTATTTGCAATTTTTCTCTATGTTAGAAGCACAATTAACATGAAAAGAATAAAATTTACAAATTGAATAAAAAATCAATATATAAAAGTAATATAAATTACAAAAAATATACTTTTATAAACGTGTTAAATATTTTAACACAATTAAAATGTTGTACAAAATAGTTTTTGTAGTAGCGCGTCTACTAATAAATTGGAGAGTTTGATCTTAATTTTTAACAATTTTTATGACTCAACAGTTTTTCAGTTCAAAGTAAGTTTCAAAGTTAAAAAAGTTCACAATAAAGTATTTCACTAAAAAATATTGTTCCTCAATATAATACAATTCAAATAAACCTTTCGATCAAAATAAAAAAAAATTATTAACACTTCAAAAATGCAAAAACATGAAATGTAAGAAAACAGTTGACTTATTTGGAAAAAAAAATTTAATCTGAAGTTAAACACTTCAGCATTGTTTACTCTGTTTAGTCATTATTCTGAAATTTAAGACTTCAGTATAAGGGGCATTTTACAGGATAAGAGGCTGTAATCTCCAAAAGGAGGAATATAGTCCCAAATCTCAGCATTGTTGCACTGGAAGATTCCGGTTACATATATAAGATACATATTATAAACATTTTATCTTTTTATGGTGTTGACCATAATCAGAAAAAAAAGAATCAACCATTGTCCCATATCTTTTTGTCAGATATGGGTAAACGCTAAATGCAAAGAAAACTTGAAGGAGGTTAGATTTTCCAGAAAAAGGGGACAACATGTTCATCCAAACCATGTTTTGTCAGGTCATCTTCGGTATTTTTTATTGTTATTTTTTTAAAATTTAATTTTATATTTAACAATGAAAAACCCATTGAAGTATTAAATTTAATACAAAATATACATTAAAAATTAAATTTCAAATCACTTCAACAATTAAATTACATTAGTATTTGAATTAGTACACTTACTTGTCACTCATGAGATAATTTTAGTTTGTTAGGTGGGTGCCTTTACAATTTTGATGCATGAACTATTACTGTATTTTCTTTATCATGGATATTCTTTTTATTTATTTTATAATTAACATCAGAAGATTTTTTAATAATTATGTATGATCCTTGTTTACATTAGTTAACCCTATATCCAGAACAATTTAACAAAATTAGGAGATATCTAAATCAATATTATTCGACTGCCTCCCTTCAGCCAACCTTCTTTTAAAAATTTCACTTTATTTATAATTTACTTTTCATATTTAATATGTCAATATAAAATATTTGAAAAAGTTTTGGGAATTTCCTGAAGTCGGGATTTTTTCTCTCTTCACTATCTTGGATTTGCATTATTCTGTAAACATGACTCTGACAATGTACTGCCTCATTATCAAAATCATTCTTAAGAATATTCCTTTTGTTTGTTTTACATTTACAAAGTTTTTTCTTTCTTTTTGGACAATTAACTTTTCAAACATTTTAGTTGGGATTATATTTAAATTACTACATGTATTGCCACTTAAAAAGATATTTTTATTAGTCAAAATCAGGCATTTGTTATTTTCAATGTTTTCATTTTTATTTTGAATGTATTAGGATACTATTAACTGTCAATTTTGTGGTTGGTCACTTTCTTGCTTATCTATACGCTGGAATTGATTCTCAGCAGTAAAGAAAACTGTTTTGTTTACATAATTATTTCCTCAAAGATAAGCATTACAAGTATTACTAATTCTTAGCTTATCACACAATATTTATATGGCTTAGGAGGTAACAAAAGGGAAGCCTGGGCAAAATGATTTGTATATTTTTATTCAATTTGTCACCTTCTTTAAGAAATTTAAATCTAATTTGGCCTAGTTGGATGAACCTTTTACTTAGCCAGGAAAATTTTTGATTTTGTCACGAATTATTATAAATTTGTGGTCTCATTGACCAGCTTTCAGATTGTTGATTTTGTTGTCTATAACCACTAAATTTTGATTCTGGCACTTTCTGTTTATTTTCATTTTGGGGTAAGACAGTGGGGACACCAGGAATTATTTTTGAAACAATTGTTAGCCAATCAATGAGGTTTTGGGTTCTTTTAGAGCCAAAAGTGACTTTATTTGTGGGGGTAATCCCATAGACAAACCCTCAATTATAAATTGATTATTCTAATTTATTTTTCGCCCTAACTCCACCTCTTCGGTAAAATATGAGTTTAGGTCTTTGGCTTGGCCAGAAAATTTAAAATTTTGAAAATCATTAAAGCCAAAAGGAAGTGAAAAAAATGTTTGTGAAATTTTTTGGCTATTTTCTGAAAAGAATTATAATTTAAACAGTTATTAATAAGTAATTTCAAAGCTGAACCCTTTATGAATTTTTGAAAATTTTTAGAGTTTCCACTCTTCATTTAATTTAGAATCTGAGTCAGGCTGTGAACTGAACCTTAATATCCGGCTCAAACATTAAAATGTCTAGTTTTTCTTCTGGTTTGTCATGATTAAAATTTTGAAAACCAGTATTTAATTCATTTTATATCTCATTTGTATCAATTTTTACATTACTTGATGCTTTCATATTAGCATCAAGTAATGTAAAAATTAACCTTAATATCCGGCTCAAACATTAAAATGTCTAGTTTTTCTTCTGGTTTGTCATGATTAAAATTTTGAAAACCAGTATTTAATTCATTTTATATCTCATTTGTATCAATTTTTACATTACTTGATGCTTTCATATTAGGTAGTGGAAAATTTCTTAGCGGGTTAAATCCTTACCCATGTTGAATGTATAATTTCAAACATTAAAAATAAATTACATGTCTTACATTTAAAAAAATTCAAATATTTTATTTGCTTACTTTTTTTTTAAACTCCAGGCACAATCAGGATATCTGCTACATTTTAGATTTTGAAATTCATGACTTTCCATGACTAATTCCCAGAACTTTTCATGACTTATCGAAGTTACAATTTTCTCTGACAAAAACAGAATAATAAATTTAAAAAGCGTTACACTAATAACATTCATTGAAATGACAGGTATAACCAAAACTGTTTTACTCTGCATCTTCATATTTATTGATTTAAAAAACAGAGTAAAGAAAGAGTTGAAGCAATAAAATAGCTGAAAAAATTATAGCTGAGCAAAAAATTATTTTTTTCTGCAGGATTATATTCTAAAGATCATTTTCATGTTCAACAGAAAGGAATGAAATGCTCCTGATTTTTCTATTATCATTTCAAAATTAAAACAAAATTTGCAATAACTAGCTTGCTTAAGCTAGAATTTTAAATTGATAAAATAAAAATAACAAATTAAAAATAATAATAATTCTGAAACCACAGAAGTTTAAAACATACTTCACTCTAGAAATGATATTATTTCTTTCATTCTTTGAAAGAACACCATAATTTTTAAAGAACATGGTAAAAACATTTTATATTTTAATAAAATATGACTCTGAGTGGGGATTTTGTTACAAATTGAGATATTCGGAACGCCATGATATGGGGGGGGGGCAGAGGAATCCCATTCTAAAAATAAAATTTTTTAGCAACCTAAATCCATGATTTTTCATGGTTTTTTAAAAAAATATTTAAAATTAGGACATTTCATGACAAATTTTGCTCAATACCGAAATTTATGACTTTCCAGGTGCATGGATACCTTGCACAATATTTAAAACACTGACCGGCCTCTGTAGGGGGCAGGGAACTGTCCTTGCATCAGAAAGGTTCTGGGTTCGAACCCCGGGCAAGGCATGGATGTTCTTTCCTTCTCTGTACTATCTGTCCTCACTGTGGGAGCAACATTGACCCACCTAATATGGTGCCTCTGAAAGAGAGGCCAACAAAATTGCCCTGTATATGCCTGAATTGATGGATGTTAACACTGGTGGGCATTGAAAAAAAAACAATATTTAAAACAGAATTTAAATTTTGCCCAACAATAAATAAATTATATAAGCCGTAACATATAAAACAACAAAATAAATAATAATTCCTTTAAATATTTTTTATGTTAATTATAATAATTAATTTACTGAATCAAAAGAAAAATTTCCTAAGAAATTTTTTTTTCAATAATTGTAATAAATTTTAAAAATATTTTCAAATTGTAAAAATAAACAAATATGATAAATAACATGAATAAGCTCTCCCTCTCTCTACATATAAAATAATATCAATTGAACTATCATAGATGAGAAAAACAAATTTAATAACTTATGATCAAAATACATAAATACTTTTTTTTCCATTTAAACACCAATATTATTATTAAATAAAAATTATTATTATTAGATCAGAAATCATGAGATCAAAATAAAAATAATTAATATTTGTGATGTACATATCTTATTCTATTTTAAATCACCCAAATATTATCATCAAATTTAATTAAATTCACTCATCAAAATCAGAATTGTAAAATGTTGCATTGATAGTCGTAAAAATTATTATAAGAGTAAAAACAAAAATCTGTATTCATAAATCATAAAAATCTGTATCCATATATAATCTATAATAAACAACACAAACTGAACAAATAATGTCCATGGATAATATGTTTTTATTCAGGGTATTATTAATAAAACTTGACCCTCCCCAAATCACTCATTCTTTTTAAAGATTGCAATCTGTTTTATATTTCACATTCTAAATCTGAATCAAAATATTTCTTTTTTTTTTATATTTCCACTAAAAAGAACACTAATTGGCAATCTTCTTCATAGCACATCTTCAAAGGCACATATTTTAACGAATTACAGATGATAAACATACTCTTTTCGTCCATGATTTCATAAACATTCTATTATGAATTTAATATATACATGAAATACATTACTTATAGAAAAGGCGTTAACATTTTTAAAGACAGAAATTATCCACATCTGTAATAGTAGATTTAGTTTTCATAAAAAGCTCTTACCTTTAGTAGTCTTAATTTTCCTGATAAAAAATATTTCGTCCTTTTTTTTCTTGATTTTTAGCATTTTGTCCCGGCATTTTAATGTGTCTATGGAACATTCTATTTTCTACAAATACAAATCTTAAAACTATTGATATGAAGAATCAATAGTTTCCATAATTTTTAGAATCAATAGTTTTTCAGACAAATAGCCTCATCCATAGGATTCCTTATTTTGAACTTTTTTTTTGGGGGGGGGGAGGAGGAATTCAGTCATTATATGAAAAAGAAAACCTAACTATTTTACATTATTACATTTTTATGGTGATGAACTCATGGGTCATAAGGGTTTTTATTATTATCAGCAAATTGAATAATAACTTTTGGAGGATGGAGTTTTACAGTTTCATCTTTTTCACCTGATTTAAAAAATGGTCGATTCCAATAAAAAATTCATCAAATCACAGAATTTTTAGGTGTTGAATTGAGGAATTATGCACTAAATTACTTTTGTATAAAAATGCTAAGTGGCATACTTACTGTGTTTTCAACACAAGAGTAGTGAAACCCTTCATTAAAGAAAAAATTTTGATTAAGGAAATCTTGGGTACAATTACAAATTTTATTCAAATATTAATATGAAGGAATATTAACTAATTGATACTGGTGATTTCTTAAATGCACTTTAGTGGAGCAAATTATAATTTTTTTTAGTTTATCATTTGTCTTTTTTATATAAGCTCCGGTTAATTGCCACTGGTCCAAAAAATGTCCTAAGTTTTCTTTGGTCTAACTACGAAGCTTGCAGTCAGTGTGACTGGTATAGCAATTCTGGCACAGCCATATGATTTGATAATTTCATTTCCTGGGTTTTCTACACTATTTCTGTAATTTCTTTTGTGTATAAGTAAGTATACTGTAGCAGAAAAAAATCTTAACAAGAGTGTCACACCAATACACGTTTTGGTTTAACATCCAGCATTTATAATTTGTTACTAGTTTCATATGGATTAATTACTCGTTAATGATTAAAAAACTAATGCTAGTATTTAACTAGATGCAGATGGTATAAAGAAGTATTTGAATATCCAGATTCATTTTCTGCCAACAAGTTCTTTTGCAAGTATAAATATGTTAAGAACTTATAAATAAAATAAATGCAGCAATTAGAAAAAGTATTTCAATTTACTTCAATTGAGAGAAAATGTCCCATTTAAATGCAGAGATAGTTCTTATGCAACAAATTTTAGCATCAGAGATGTATCTTATGTGATGCAATTTTGAGTAAAATGAAATATTTTGTTTATTTTTTAAACTTGTTTCGATTGCTTTTAAGTATTCAGTCATTTGGTTTATATATAATAAGGTTTTTTAAATCAAGAAAGCAATAATTTGCAATAGTTTAATATATACAATAATGTACAAAGTAAGGTCTTTTAATTTTATTTAATGTATTTTTAAAATTTATTTTAATTATCTTTAGCTATTAAATAAGTTGATTCTTTTATAATTTTAAAATATAAGAGATGTGTTTAGTTCGGGTTTTTTCGATATGGTACATTTTTGAAACAAAGTTACTGAAATCCGTAATAGTACATTAAAAGTAAGGTTGTATATATTCCTTTAGTGTGTATTTAATAATTGTTTTCATGGTTTTTCACAATTTACTAACTTTATTCATAAATAGATATTTGTATCATCTGCCTTAACACTTTGTTAATTGGTAATTTTACACAGAAACTATGTCATATCATGAAACTATGATATTAGTTGGTAAAACATTTTAAATAAACTCCAATACATTTTATTTATACTGCAGGAAATGAAATTAAATTTTGGACACAGTGTGCAAAACTTTTGCAATATTCTATATCACCTTGGATTTTATAAATTGAAATAGATAATCCAAGTGCAATGATGAGTTAACTCCTAATTGGTCAATAATGTTTGGGCATTTAAAGTCAAATTAACTCGTCACTGGTCAACAATATGTTAAGTACATAAGCATTTAGTATATGAAATCTTTGCACAACTTCTGCAACAGTTTGGCATACATAGTGAAATGCTTCATCTTCTAATCTAATTTAGGCCTATATTCTTGGGTGTTTTATCTCAGATAAATCTTGGTTGTTTTAAATTGTAAATTATTTCCAGAAGACAAAAAGTCAAAAACCTAACATTTGACGTAGCAGATCATAATGGTTCAAACTATAGATCTATTGAAATAATTTATTATAATAATAAGAAGATGTAATAAATTTATTTATAAAATTCAACAATTAAACTACATATGGTATGTGAAATACGTCTAAATAGTTAGCAGAAACTAAAATAGTTCTGAAAAAACTACAATTTAAGAAAACTATGCAAAACTTCATAATTTTTTCTGTCCCTATTTTTGACATAAACATCAAAGCCAACTTCTCATGTTTAAATGGGAGAATTGTTTTTAATATCTTATGTGGTAGTAAATTTTATGATTACTTTTGATTTAATAAATTTGATTTAGAAAGATTATGATCACCACTATAATAATCAGTTAACACAAATGTACAAGACATGCAAACAAGGCAGTGAAGTTTACTAAGTACTGGCACTATTAAACAATTTAATTTTATTTTAATTGCTATTTTGTCACCACTTTAAACATGGTGGAGTGCTGCTATTTCTGAGTTGGCATCCATGTATAAAGAAAAGAAAAAGAGATAGAGAAATTATTGAGGTACAAAATAATAGGAAGCAGTAGAGAAACAATGGTGCTTCTTATAAAAAGAAATGATAAGAATACTAAGGTTTGCATGCATGTAATATGAATTCATGAATAAACATATTACACAAATTTAAAAATAATTGTGATTACATAAAATCAAAGTAATTGTATGGCAACCCCAGCAGAATCTCATGTTTTGTGATACTATATGCTTATCTGTCATTTTCCTGTAACTATTTTGTTTCTAACAATAAACAAAATAATTTTTAGTTTTGAGTCTTTTTTTTTAATACTCATTTTAGTAGGTTATGGATCCAGTATGCTCAGATAAGAACACAGAGATCAAAATCAACAACACATCAAGATTGGCGGAAATTTCCAAACCAGCAAAACAAATTATATTATATTACTTTGATTTTATATCATAACTATTAGAAGCTGTTGTTAAGCAAAATAATGAATAAATTTTATCGAATATTGCATATGAGTCTGCCTGTTATGTTCCTGCTCTTCCATGAATCATATGTCCAATCTATTATATATTTTTGTAGTGGCATTAAAGTTATCAACACACATCTTGAAAATTGTAGATCAAAGCTGGTCAATTGCAGAACAAAAGCCCAAAGATAAATTACAAATTAAGGTTTTTCCCTTTAGTGTAAATAGAAAACAAAAATGAAACAATTTTTAAGTGTATTTTTGCGTATTATAGTTTTATTTTTGTTAATTTTAGCCAATTTAAGTTTAATGAGTGATTTACTTTGATCTATATGCACTCATTATAAAGGACTTCTAGTATTTACCTACAATAACATTTTGCTTACAGCACTTGCATGCCAGTCATTCTGGTTATAATTGTACCAGCTGTAAGCAAAAGGCTAATATAAAAAGATTTTATGATAAACTAAAAAAAACAATGTAGAAAAAAGATTAAAAAAGCTATTTTAAAGTAGTAAATAAATTTAAAATTAGTTGCTCCTTTTATTAAGATTTCTTTTTAATATTAATGAAAGTGTAATTCACCAATGTGCACATCAGATATTTGTAGGTTTTTAATTTATAAAAATTACTATATTCTATCTGTTGAAAAGAAAATTGAATTGAACAAAAAATAACTTTAAAAAAATACTTGTTGTAAACTGAGTCTAATCTTCAAACTCAGAGTTGATATCTGGCAAGAAAACAATTGGGCTGTGGTAGACGCTAAAAATTACTGATGAAGTATTTAAAATGAACGTACGATTTAATTATGTTAAGTTAAAAAAACCAAGAACTTGTGACCTAAAGCAACAGTAGAAAATAGAAAAAAAAAAAAAATACATAGTTGAGAGAGCAGTAGAGATGTAATGTGTTTATTTATTTATTGAATTTTAAATTGAAAAATACATAAAATTTTTAATGATTCTGAAGGAGAATTGTAAGACCATCATACGCTTGAAATATAAATATTTTTTTAGAAAAATAACAAAAATCAATTTTACCTTCAAAAACTTTTGAGCTCTCTAAAAATATAGGGATTTGGGGTTACAGCTCCAGGAGCCTCCCTCTTAATCTTGCCTTGTATCAGTTTACTTAAAAGCTTCTTTGAAAGAAACTAATTGCAATACAATCATTGATACTTTAAGGAATAATTAGAAAATGAATTAAACTTAGAATTCAGTCTTAAATTTCAGTGAAGCAACCCAAATGCTTAAAAGTAAATTAAAAAATGTAGTGAGTTTTTCTTCATGATTTTTTTTCTTCAATATAATGAGACATAATATAATCTTCCACTGTTTTTAGTGATAAAAATTTTATCTATGTCATTTGTTTTCACTTGTTTATTTTTTGCCCTATAAAAGTTATCTCTTTAAAGATGATAAAGATTATATTTTCTCTAAAGGTAATACCATATAAAAGGTATTCCATGTTAATTTATATATTGCATACCTTGAAATATATAAATTAACATGGAATACCTTGAAATATTTTTTTCTAATCTTCTTCACTGAACTTTTATAATCTTTGCACATGGAAGATGCTGGAAACGCTGCTCATAAATGTTATCCAAAAATGTCATTAAAGTTACCAGCAATGCAATCTTTGGCAGTCTTGAAGAAGATTGTGTTAAGTTTTGCATTGTAATCATTTACGTCTTTGTTATTCAGAATTTTTTTAATAATTGTTCAAGGAGATAAAGTACTTGTTTGAGTACAGTAAGGTCCATAATTACAATTCATAATAACAGATTATATTGTCTTTATAGTGAACTTGTCGTTATAAGCGAATGCATACATGTAATGTTAAAATAGCACAAATTAATAGAGACTAACAGGTAAAATAGGCACATCTACCTCTTTACCTTCTGTTTTGAATAACTATTTTGATTTACGTTAGTAAAAGAATCACAGAGGTAATATGTGGTTAGCAAAAGGCACATTTTTTTAAAGTGTACAACAGGATTCTTAAAAGTACCAGAATTTAACTTTGGTAAGTAGGAAGATAACTAGGCCGATGATCATCCAACATGTTTGCTTTATAAAGCATTAAGGCAAAATGTTTGCTTTTCTCTTTGCCTAATTGATATTGGAAATAATTCAAAATGATTCCATTTTGCTTATCTCATAATATTGCTCACTTGCACAGAAGGAAAATGTGTTTTCTTCAAGAAACATCATTGTAATAGTGGTAGGGTAGTAATTTTTATCTTGTGATAAGCGTAAAATTTTTGTATTTCTAACATTAGCATTTTGATGATGACTTGGAAACTTATAAGAGGACTTCTCTTAATTAGCCATGTTCCTTACAACCACTTTTTATTATATTTTGCTATTAGCAATGCAAAGTCGATTTTTAAGTGTATCAAACATTGTAGTGAGGGCACATAAGGCATAGGGGAAGATATTTTTAATGCCTCAACTTCATAAAAAAAAAGTCTGGGCATGCTTATGATGACAGTCCTTATTTAATGATGTTTTGATTTGAATTGGGAAGAAAATTATGCATTTTAATTAAATACTTATAAAATTTTAATAACATATAAAAATTTTATAATCTAAAAAAATTGTTTAGATTTATGGTTAGTAATATATAAGTGTGAATTATTTTAAAAAAGGTCTGTGTGTAAATGCCTTATCATAATAGAATAAACATTGAATTCTGATTTTATTTCATATTTATGATATTTATAATAATATTTAAAGTTAATAAAATGAAACAGTTTTAAAATATATGAACACATTTTTAAAAAAAAAACATTAATTTTCAAAGTAATAATGTTTGTCATTTAACAGCGTTTAGAAATGAAAAAAAATTGTAAACAATTTTTGAATAAAAATGGTTTATTATTAAAGCAGGTATTAATGGTATATCATTAAAATCGCATAATATTAAAGGGGAATAATTACTGTTAAAACACATACAATTCAATACATTACTTACGAAAATTATACTATAATGGAAAAATGTATTTAACAGTATAACATAGTAACAATTATCATATCAAATTCTGAAGAAAAATTAAATATACCTTCTAAGTTCCTTTAGCCAAAAATAAATATAACTAGGTACATAAAGATTCATCAGAAATGCACTCTAGGTACTTGTATTCATCAAAAACTTCAACTAAAAGAAAAAAAAAGAAAATGTTATTTTAAAAATGAATACTTAACTTTTCTCTGAATTGAAGATAGATTGTTCTTACTAACTTTTGATTCTCAGAATAGTCAAGATAACTTCAAGATTATTAAAATTACTTCATAAAAATTTAATAAACTCCCTTCAAGATGCATATAATTTTAATGTCAACATTTAATTGAAAATTTCTTTGTTAAAATTTTTAATTAGAACTTGTTTAATTCCATGCCAACTGAAACCAACATTGGGTTTCATAAAGTTTAAGCAATACACTTGTATTTGATTTCATTTTAGAGGAAATTTGTTGTAATATATGGGTTCGGGAGTTATTTTTAGGAATTATGCATGATTACAGTAAAATTCATCATAACTAGAGGGCATTCAGGATTTTAATTTATTCAGCCCAAAAATTTATATTTTAAAGATAAATAAGTTATTAAAAATATATTTCTACTCATCTGATTATCTTTCTTACCAGACTTTTGGTAGAGCTTAGTGCATGATTGTCAGAGAAAATGGACAGAAAGACACAAAGCGAAAAAAAGTATCTGCTGCGCACCTTGATGGAAGCTTATCAACCATATTTTATGCATAGATAAAACAAAAACCAAATGTCTGAATGTGTTATTCATGAAAATGTGAATTTACTATTAAAATCACACAGTTGTTTGCTTAATGATTACATAAAATTATTAAATATAGCCAATCGTGGCAATTTATTTTGTGAAAAATGTAAGAATAATTTTCGTCTTAAGCAGTTTGTTATTACAATTCTTAAACTAGTTATAAGAGCCTGTAAAACGGCATCAGTGGAACAAAAATAACAGTAGCAAAGAATGTGCTCAATATTTTCACTGTCTGTCTGATGTAAATTACACTGTCTGATGTGCTTTAGTTCCAATTAGAATAATTTATATTACACTACTATGAAAAATCAACACAATCTGAGTATTTTAAGCTGAGCAGCTTAGGTGGAATCCCATTAAGTGTGTTTTACAAGAGAACATTACTGAGAACTTTGCCTTCCTCACTCAAAATGAGGTACTGTCAGCCTATTAGACTCACAGGCAGTTATACGCTGTTATTGCCTGGCTTCTGTAACTAGATTGTTTGGTAAATAAAATAAATTGTAAGTTATGTCATAGCCAGTGACTGACAAATATGCAATCCACACTTTCAATGAAATTGATAAACTTAAATGGTGACTTAATTTAGGGGTGCACAACCTTTTTGAGTGAAGGGCCACTTGCACCGCAGGTTGGCTAACGAAGGGCCGCACATGTATTTAGACATGTTAATGACAAATGTAATAATGTTTATTTAAACATTAGCGTTCCATTTTTTTTATCAATAAACTTAGTAATATCAATAACTTAGTAGTGTTCCATTATTAGAATTCATTCAAAAATAAAAAAACTTATACTTTTTTTTTACAAAAAAAAATTTGCTATTTTTATCATATGAACAATAGATTTATCAAAATAAATAAACATTGAAGAAAAGAAATATTTTTTTCTTATCATATCATGCAATATGAAAACTCATTTTAGAATTAAATTCTAATAAATTAAAAAAAAGTGCAATGCCCACAGAATGAAAGTAGGAAAAAGTTTAGTCGTAATTAAGTAATATAAATTCAAATTAAATATTTTAATTGAAGAAAATTTATAGGTTTTAAACAAAAGCCTAAAATAAAAACAAAACTGTGATAGTTCAAAATAAAATTCAATGCTTACTTTGTAATGTACTTTATTATTTTATTTTATTAATTATTAGATTTTTTATATCTTAAACATTTTCCTTTTTTTTTATCGAAAAAGATCACTTAAGCAACAAAAAATTAAAATCTAAATTACAAACAGTGAGCAGTTTAAGAATTCACGTTCTCCGCCATTTTATGAATTTCTCAAGTTGCAATAACATTGCATTTAAATTAGGGAGGGATGTAACGAGTATTTGGCCTTTCTGTGAAAAATTCAGTTGGTTGAATGATCAGTCCTTGGTCAAGGATCAGTCAAATATTTGGCAGAATATTTTTTAGAAATGTATTTTTCTAAGTTTTTTTTATTTTAGAATTTTTATAGATATTACTTTTTTTTTTAAACTGTAATCAGACAAGTCAATTTTGTCATTTTTTCGATATTTTGAGAATTGAGAAGGATTCATTTTTTGCAGTTTTTATTATAACCTTGCATTTTAACAGAACGTCTCATACTATTAATTTATTATCACTCTTTCCCTGTACTGTAATATAAATAACCAGTAACATAGAAAAGTGTGATTTTCAGTATTCAAGTTTTGTTTCAGGAACTAAGAAAAATTTGTTTTTTCTGTTTTTCTTTTTTTAGGCATTTTTATTATGACTCAGCATTTTTTTAAAAAAATAAAGTTACAAATAAAATTTATTTTATAGCAATTTTTTTTCTCCTAAAATTATGGCAATGAGAAAAATTTAAATTGATATTTTCGGCATAAGATTTTCACTTAAAAAATTAAGAACATTTTTTCTATCTTTTTATTTTCTGTAAATAAAAAAAAAACAAACTTTTTTTAGACGTTTTCATTATAACGCAGTAATTTTTAATAGCATTTCTGTTGTCTTAATTCTTTTTTCTTGGCTTTTTCTGGTAACTGAAAAACTAAGATGTTCAGCTTTAAAAAAAATTTTCAAAAATTAAGATTGATTTTTATGTTCTCTGTTTCACTTTTCGACATTTTCAAAAACGTTCTTGATTGGCCTTATTTTTTAGAGTTAATTTATGAATACGTTTTTCCAGGAAATATTATTCTGAGCATTGAAATTTTAGTTTCAGTGTTGCTATACTGCTAAAAGATTTTGCTATTTGGCTCCAAGTGTACGGTGTTCAATAGATTTTTTTCCTCATCTTTTTTTTGCCGAATATTTGGTTTTCGATCAAATCACAATTCATTACCACATTCGACCAAATCATATTCGTTGCGGAAATAAAAACGAAGGAAAAATAACTAGGATTTACGATAAAACTGTACCGTAATACCGTATCAAAAAGTGATTATTTAATTGCGTGATTAACAATCACGTGTCGTAATAACATCATAGTTAAATAACGGGATCGTCAAAATCACGAGGAAAAGTATAGAAATAATTAGGAAAAAATATATTTATGCTGAACTCAGCACGAATAAAGCGCGTCAAATGCATGATTTAAAATTTGCATGTCGTAACAGAATAATTGGAATTTTTTATAATACGTGGGAACGCATAGCAATAACTACCGAGAAAAATTTTTGAAAAAAAAGAAAGAATTGCAAAAAATCACTTAGATTTAAGATGAAATCGTTACAAATAAAGTGCACAAAAAGTAATTATTTAAATTTGCGATCTGAAACTCGCGTCGTAATAAAAATTAGGAATTTTCAAAATCACGTAGAAAAGCGGAAATAACTGTTTAAAACAAATCATTTATATTTACGATAAATTCGGCTTCAAGAAAGCGCGTTAAACATACATTTACTAAAGAATCTGTTAAAATTGATTGTGTCAAGACGTGATGACTTAAAAGTGCGATTAAAAATTGCCATTTTTAAAATTTTTTTTTTTATTGTGTTTAGAAGCTCTCGCGGGCCGCACTTCAGTAGTCGAAGGGCCGCATTTGGTCCGCGGGCCGCAGGTTGTGCACCCCTAACTTAATTGAAAGAAATTTATATTCTTAGTGATGGGCCATCATCCTAATTCAAACAGAAGTATACACTTTGTGACATTACTTTTTTATTCATTAAAATCAATTGGGATTTTTTTGCCACAAGTCGTGGAAAAGGTGCAGTTGATGGGGGTTGGATTTAGCTAAAAGCACGGTTCGTGATTTTTTTTAAAAAAATAAAAAAAGTCAGATTTTTTTGATTTAAATCAGATTTTTATTCAAATACACTGCTAGAACTTTCATTTATAATTAAAAAAATTTTGTAAATGTTTAATCAAAATTAAATTAATATTAAAACTATACTATAACAATATTTTAGAAGCTCTAACCTACTAATATAATTTTTTATTATAATACATAGCTTTGAATGCATAGCAACCATTCAGAAATAAATGCATAATTGAAATTTAAAGACTAGATGAAATAGAAAATTTAAAGAATACTTCAGGGGTCAGTCTAGGTTTTACTGAGAGGTACCTATTTTGTGAAAATGTAGACATAATTCGTGAAAATTAAAAATCATATTAAAAAAATCAACACTAATATGGTAAAAATATGGATTTATCGTTTCCTACAAGACACAAAAATAAAATGTTAAGAAAAAAGTAATTTGTCAAATTATTCTACCGTTTCTCCTAAAGTTGAATTTGTGAAAGTACAGTTAAACGGTAGTAAATTTGGCTTGGATAGACCCCTGTACTATGACTATTAAAACAAAGTTTCAATTAGTAAACTATAATTTTAATTTAAAATTGTGATTTCTTCTTTTTTTTTTCTTGATTTTTAAAATGACAAAATAAATGTAACAGATTGTGTTTATAAATGTAGACATTCATCAAAAAATAAATAAATATTTAAATTATATATTAAAATAATTATTTTTAATTCTATATCAAAATAGATAAGCCAAAAAATTTTTTTTTTTAAATTCCACGTACTCATTGAATTTTTTTTCACAAAATTTCTTTATAGAAAATCAGATAATGTCAAAGATACTATAAACAATAGGTAGTTTTGCAAGCGTACAAGTTCAAGGAAAAAATAGGGTAGTTAATTTTGTTGCCCAAATAACTGAAATTGAGAAAGAAACACACAATGCGTGCATTGTTTTTTTTAACACCGTCTGGTAGAATAAAAACTTTTAAATGTAACTACAAAGATGTAGCATGGGTTCACATGTCAGATATTATAGCAGTGCTGCTAACTTTAACCAACCAAAGTGTTACTTTCGACAGTAATAATTCCCTTCAACTATTTGTCAAATTTGTAAGATGTCCCCTCTGTTACGATGCATTATTTAAACCTAATAAAAATGTGTTTACAATTTTAAAAGTCTTATAATAATTTATTTTATGCCAGCAGGTGGCCCAACGGTTAGCGTGCCTGACAGCGGGTTTGAATCCTGCTTTGGACTTCCCGCTCTCTATGTGCTGTCCTCTATTGTGTGTGATGTGGCCCACATTATGAAAGGGTATCTGTGGCAGTGTGGCGTGGGTAATGTTGCTCGCCTCCGTGACTTAGATTCACAGGTGCCCACTGGGTAATGTTAAATGAGCAACACTTCCAGCATCTTCCCAGGTGAAGGACGTAAAAATTCAGTACCTGCCATTAGAAAAAAAAATTGTTTTACCTTCAAATGTGATAATTTTAAAAACAATTAAAAATAATGTTTAGGAGGGTCCAAATCAAAGAATTCAGCGTAAATAGCAGCGCATGTAAAAAATGTGGGATTTTATTTGTCCCCTCAGTTTCAAGTAATTTTAATTAACTTCAAATTTAATTATGAGGCAATTAAAGTAGCATATTCTTGCAGAATTTTTTCTTCTTAGATATATTTAATATATTTTTTAGGATAAAATACTTGTGTGATTTCCCCACTGTTACACTTGATATTCAACACTTGATTAATATTTTACGCCGAACTAATAGGTTTAAAAACCAAAGTGTACATATTTTAAAAAAATAAATAATGTTTTTATAACTACTTAAGACATTTTCAGTTTAATAAAATTTGTAGTATTAACTTCATGATACTTATTCATAGTTCTAAAGAAACAATATTTTACTTAGAAATTTTGATGTAAGGGAAGGGAACTTTCATTTTGCAAAAATATCAAAATATTTGCAATTAATAAATTAAAGCACTTTTTGTTGCATGCAATGTATCTCAAGACAAAAAAGTTTAAAAATAATATTTGCCTAAATAAATTAAAAAATGGGTACTGTCAGTAAAACAAAATTTTTCTTTTTACGGGTTTGGGAATTAAAACCTATAAATATAAATAAACTTATATTAGTCATTTTATTAAGAGGATTAAAATTTTGAAATGCAAGCAATTTGTGAAAAGATAAACTGAAATTGATGAAAATTGCGAATTGAAATGTTTATTACAATTCAGCACAGTGTTGCCAGAACTTAAGATTAAAAAGTAGCGAATGGGAGCTCCAAAAGTAGCGGATTCGAACATTTTGTAGCCCAAAAATAAATCACACACACACACATATATATATATATATATATATATATATATATATATATATATATATATATATATATATATATACAATATATATATATATATATATATATATATATATATTAACAAAATTAATATCACAGCATAAATAAAGTGTAAAGTTTGCCATGTTTTGAGTGCTCTAATTTATTTGGCTTTATTTCTGTAAAACAGCGCCGTTTGCCAGAAAACACTTTTTTCAAGCTTTTTTATGCGTAAAAATCAGTCGGAACTGTCTTCGATATTTTAATGTTGGTGCGGTCTTTGAGCTGCATAAGAATACTAAGAGGTTTCGACCTCAGCTCGCTTCGTTCCCCAACCTCAAGAACCTTAATTACTCGCACATAAAAATGTTCTCACTAGCTAATTTTTTTTTAATAAAAATTATCTCGGGTTTCGAGGAAATTAAAAATAAGACCTAACTAGGACCCAATCTCCAACAAGAAATTCAGAAAAGTTCAACTTCATGGGCCTACATTTGTGTGTATTTAAAAATAAAAGGCAAAAAATCTTTTTTTGATAAGCAAAATAATTTATTTAATCATTTCTGCTCTGAAGTTCGAAACAATACAAAGTACAAACATTCACCTCGCAGATGAGAAATATGACTTCGCTTTTCTCTGTAACAGCATCAATAATTGTTTCAAACTCGATTGAGAATAGTTTTGATAGTAATTTAGTGAACAAATGAATATTTTGATTTGGGCCACATATGAAACAGTATTTTAAAGCGTCTACGAAGCAACAAATATTTTTAGCAAATTTTTTTTTTCATTTATAGTAGCCGCAACATCTGTTGTAAAGTTAAAAAAAAAACAATGATAAAAAGATAGATTTGCACTAAATGCTCGTAAATATTTTCTTTTCTCGCAGCTCGCTTAGTTGCTGTGCTAAATTTACTTGCACAGTGAAACATGTTAAGTTGACCATCTCTATAAGTTAATCACCTATCTAAGATTTTGATGATCAAGTGCAAAACTGGTAAAAACAATTTGTTATCATTTTTATAAGATGACTTCTCTTATAAAACCACCAAATTGTAGTTTCACTTCTGATCAGTTTACGCTAGTTTCACTGTAGTAGCTTTAATAATTTTCTGAACTCCTTTTATAACACACAGCATATACATTACCGTGTTTATCATTTAAAGTAATTATCTTTCCTAGTTATTTTGCAATTACTATAAATGTTTCGAAAGGTTTAAAATGTTGACATTTTCGAATTAAAAAAATTGTCGTTATTCAATTTTCCTGATCCCTAAGTGCATTATGTTTCAATTAACTTAGTCAATTTTATTCATAATTTCATTGTTATAGTTAATTATTTGAAATTTCATAGTATATATTTTTGTTTTAATAACAAAATCCATCTTTTGCGTTTCATCGTCATCATTGGGTGGGCCTTGGCCTTCTATGAAATATTTCTTCATGTCGTTCTCCTTGATGCCAATTCTGATTATCATTTTGCGTTTGGTAATACGAATTTTATTTTAATATGATAACTATCCAAAACTTCATTTTTATTTGTTTCATTTATTTGTTTCATTTATTTATTTCATTTATTTATTGCATATTTGGCAAAATGAGGTGAAAAATAAAAACTGTAACCATAGCAATACATATTATAGCTTCCTTTAAAAAAAATAATAATTTCATCATTTACAACGGGCAAATCTAAGCTCTAGAGAGATATAAAAATTTTCCTATTTTTGTGCAACTGTGAATAGATGGTGATTTACAAAAGTGAAATGAATTCACTAAAAAGCATTTAACAGTACGATATTTTTTGAAAACTCATTGTCATTCACAACAGCTATTTTCATTCATCAGGTTTAATGACTTTGGATTTAATTTTTCTGAGTTTCAAAGCGAGTAACGTGATTTTTTTTCTCCAGAAGATAAACGATTAATAATAGTTGGAGTTAAAAAATATTTTCCCCATCATACTCTCCGTGCATTTTTCCATATATATCTTTGCGATTTCCCAAGTCTACGATTTGAAACATAAACATGGAAAGATTATAGACTCCATCAGTAAAACATATCAAGAATCCAAAACTGAAGCGAGAACGTTTTCAACAACAACAAAAATGTCCTTTTTAAAAATGGTAAAGAAGCTGCAAACTTTCAGAATCATTTTATAATGGGAAGGGAAAATATTAAAAAATATATATATATATTTCAGTAAGGAAAAAAAGTAGCGCATATTTAAGATTTGTAGCGTTCGAAAAATAATAAGTAGCCCAAAAAGTAGCAAGTAGCGAAAATTCAATTTTCAGTAGCGGGGACTTTTAAAAGTAGCCCAATCCGCTACTTGTAGCCCAATCTGGCAACACTGATTCAGCACAAAATTTATATTTAAAAATTTATGTCTATCACTTATGTTTACGCTTCCGACAGTCTATTTCTGCTTTGCTTATCAAACTTTGTAAAATAATCATTTCTTCTAATAAATATTAAATTATTTTATAAAGATCATTTTAATTAGATTTAATTTGTTTATATTTTATTATTTTTCTCACGCCTAGCAGATGTAGTTGAAAGAATTTTTGCTTATCACGGCTTCGCCTGCGGTTTCGATTTATTGAAAAATATTTGTAACCGTATTGTTTTCTTAAAGTTAAACGAAAAGAACAACTACTACACATCAATATTTTTGTTTCTGTTTACTTCTGCTGCACAAAAGAAAATGATTCAAAATTATTAGAAATAACTCTATTTTTGCAATTAATATCTATTAGTGGTGCGAATTAAATTATGTAGGTGATGCTTGACTCTACAGATATCTTCCTTTTCTTTCCATACTTTTTTTAAAAAAAACTTTTTACTCTTAATTTTAGCTGGTGTACTTATGTTATTTATATTACTTCATTATCTTTGTTTGTAAAAATACTATCAAATTAAATAAGTTTTTAAACGCATTCGAAGGACGTTGGTTGAGATTTTTCATATTTTTTTCATCGTTAAATGCCGTAAAATATTTTAAAATGCTGTCAAATATATTGGGGTGGTCATTTCTAAGGCTATTTTAAGTTACTGTTGATATTCTAGCTCTCAGATTTTCTTATGCAAATTGTTTTTTTCTCCTCTCATTCTTCACTTTAATAATTATTCTTGTAAATGTTTAAATAATTATTAACACTACCACAGTTCATTGCTTCATAAATGTTTTCTGATAATATGTTTCACACATCTTATATTTTTAATGCAATATTAAGGGTGTTTGATTCCATATAGTTTGTATAAGATACGATATGTTCCTTGTAAAAGGAAGCAAATTTTTCTAACAATTTCATTTCCTTTCTTTATATAAAAAAAAAAGTCGAATCAGTACATTAATAAATCTATTTAATGATATAAGAAGTATGAAGAATATTTCATACTCTTAAGTGCTTAATTTTTTTTAAAACAAAAGCATAATGTTGCTTCAAGTTTATCCTTATATTATTGTTCTAGTCTTAAAAGTTATCAAATATTAACTCCATCCTATATCTATTTCTTTTCCACAAAGACGATAAAACATCTACATTTTTAATTCCCTCTCCGATTCATTGCTCATTAACTCCTACCTAACTGCAAATGACTCTTGATTTGAATTTGCATGTTATAAAATAATTCAATTAATAGTAAATGTATGTTTTGATTTGATTTTTTTATGAGAAGAAATCAATAAAAAAAATAGTTAAGATTTAACTTTGGTGAGGAATTTTGAAGTTTGGCAAATACTTTTAATATTTGACTAATTTACTGACTAATAACTTGAAGTCCTTAGCGAGTGTTGTTAAGCCATGAATGAAACTGAGCAAAATAAACTATTAATTATTGAAAATGATGGCAGATAATGAAAAATACTAAAATTGTATTTAATGCAGATAAGGAAAATAATGTTAAGTAAATTAGTTTTGATACTTAATTACACACATATTTAAGAGAGCAAAATATCATAAAAGTAATCAATTGATTATCTGCCAATATAGTTATACAATCCTAGTGAAAAAAAAGCAAAATTCCGAATAAGAGAAAGTAGAGGCCAACCCCGTTTCAGATAGCTGAACAGTAGAAAGTATTCTATATAATTTTACATGATCCTTGCTGCTGGCAGAATGAACTGACTGAGATAGCCTTGGCTAGTGTTAAAGAAGTAGAGGAAAAATTGAGAAAATATGTATTTTTTTGTGTTGTGGCTCCTTACCCAATTATATTTATGTTTAACCTTTTAAAACAAATATGTTTGTTTTTGTGAAAGTTAAATTTAAGGTTTAAATTATGCAATAATTTAATTTGAATAATATAAACCTATTATTTTTTTTGAATATGTTTTTCAAAAAATTTTTAGTAAAGGCATATGTTGATCTAATTTTTATTATTTTTTTACTGCATTAAAGCGTTGCACCAAATCGGTAATTGTTGCTTTGTTTTAACCATTTATCTGAGCTGAAGTAAATTTTGAGTATTTCTTTACTATAAAGTTTGTTGGTGGAAATGTATTATTAATTTTTTTCAAAAGTTGATCTCAGAACTTACATCTTTGAGCCCTGAAACTTTTTTTTAAATTTAATTTAAAATTGCTAATGCGTATTGAGGTTGTTCCTTTTATTTTATTATGTGTAAAATTTTTTAAAAGTTTTAATAATGAAAGATAATTTAGGTTACTAGAAATATGCAATAATAAAAATCCTTGAATAAAGATACCAAAAATTTGATATATTTTGAGTTTTTTTGCTTGCAATTCTCATCTCATGAATTCACATCTCGTGAATTTTTTTTGAGATAGCGAAAGTATTTTTTAAAAGTTTAAAATATTTTATTAATCTTTGTATTACAAAAGAAGGTAATTAAATATTTTATTTTAATATAAATATTATTCAAAAAGACTTATAATAATAACTATCATTTTATTTTTTAGGTCTTTAATTTTCTTTTTGTAAAAATCTTTGGCATTACATTGTAGGCATGCTAACAAAGAATGGGTAGAAATAATTATATGAAAGATCTATAAATTGAAAAACAAGGCTTTCATAAAAAGGTAACTTTTAGTCTATTTTGCTGTTTTAGTTTTTTTTGGTTTGTGATTAATTCATTCACATTATGTCTCTCATTCAGATTATGTCAATTGTATTGCAAAAAATTACAGTGCTTCCAATCATTTGAAAAACAAAAGTTATTCTAGTTTTATTTGCAGCAATGTAAGTGAAAATTGAAAAGAAGATTCATCTTTTATGATTTATACTGTTACTTTATGTGTTGGGCAAATATCCAATTGAATAAATGTAGCTAATTACAATTAGTTGTAATCTTGGTAGCAGAATTTATTGAGCCAATTTGCAGCACAATCGTAATATTTTTCAGCTACATTAACACAGTCATGTAAAAATTGAAAGCTTAATCTAATATTTCTGCAGCAAGGTTTGCTAATATAATATAGATAAAAATTATATAAAAAATGCATTTTATTGAATTGTTTTTAATATATATAAAGTGTCTGATAAAAATTTTATGTAACACTTAAAAAAATGAAATAAATCTTTATGCTGCCTGTAATCAAGTTACCAAAGATTTGAAAATTAACAAGAAATTTTTTTTTTTATTAAATTTCCTTATTCTTTAATTTTTTATTTTCCAAAATCCAATTTAATTGAAGGAAATTATTGTGTATTTTTTAAAATCATCAATTTTCTAACAGTTTATCTATCTGTAAAATTTTTATAAGGTAACTGAAATATAGTCACTTAAACTTAAGAATTAATGATTTTTTTTGTTTCTCCTTTCTGTAATTCTTTTAAGTCTTTAAAATTTATCTGTTTTTTTTTTTTTTTTTTTTTTTGTGCTGCTAATGGAGACCAATTAGTTAGAATTTATAGTTTTATCCTTCATAATTTTACATTAAAATTTATGTTCACTGATTTAAATTACGATTATATAACAATGTAGCACTACGATGTGTGTTACCTTCACGATGGTTCTACATAAAAAACTGACACACAATTTCAAAAAGGAAGTTGTTGGAAGCTATTATTGTATAATTAAAGCAATATCATTCATAGAGGAGATTTTGTGGCATTGTCATTCACTATTAAAAAGTTAAAAACAAGATTTAAATTTTTTTTTTCTATAATCATTTTATTTTTATTAATGAAACCAAATTAATGATGAACAAATGAGAACAATAAAAACGAACAGATATATAAAAACCTAAATAGAAAATCATGAGGAATGGAGAAATGCGAACATGTAGAACACACAGTATCCTATAGCAAATGTTGCAACAAGAATGGCGGATATTAATACCACATTCTCTAGAAATCATATTTCAAATCGGATGAAGCAGGTATTATTATTTTTTAAAGCTGAAGAAAAGATGACAAAAATGTTTTGTAAAGATGTTAATAAATTAGAAACTTTCTTAATAATTCCTTTAACTTAGTAATTTCTTTCGGTTTTAGGACAAAGAAGTGAACTGTTAGAAAAAAAAGTGTGTTATCATACAAAATGCACACAAAGGTTTATGTCATAGAACAATTTCACTGCTTTAAAATTCATAATATAGAAGTTAAAAAAAAAAATATTGTAATAATAAATAAATAGCTGAAATATACTTATAGAATTTATTGTTTTCTATAATTAAAAGACTAAAACAGATTAGAATATATTCTTTTGTGATAAAAGATATTGAAATTTTTAAAAATGATGCATTTGTTGTACTTTAAGACATGTCCTAAGGTATAACTTGCATTACTATCCCGAAGTACAGTGTGCAAAAACGCAAAAAAAAAACTACTCTGGATAACTTTTGATTTAATGATTGGATCTTCATGTTCTAGGACTTAATCGTAATGGCTCGAGGGGGTGACCTCAAATATGGTAATTAATAAGTGCAGATAATATTTTAAGCTATGAATCTGATACAAGAAAGTATTTTCTGTGAATAAACATACCTTTGAATTTGGATTTCTGACCCCCAAAATATAAAGGGTAGCCGTAATCTTGGAAATATGGTTCCAGTAGTTTGGACAGAAGAGTGCTTACAAAGTTAGGACCCTTTAATGTTGATTTTACTTTTTGCGTTTTTCACTGAATCTCAAGAGCTTTTTAAGCGAATCGAAAATTTTTTTGCACAGAATTATAAAATTTGTTTATCCAAAGATGATTCCAGGCAAAATAACTTTTATTTAATATTTTTTTGTTATTTTATTTAATAACGGTCAAAAGAACTTAAAATTGTATGGTGTTGAATTTGTTGCACTTTAAAGATCATAATTTTACATAGCAAAAGACGAAATTTGAGCAAAATCGGTTGAATAGTTCCTGAGAAATCGAATTTTAAATGTCTGACTTTTTTGAAATTTAATTTCCCAGGAACCAAATTACGAAATTTCCCCGGAAATTTGAGCAAAATCGGTTGAATAGTTCCTGAGAAATCGAATTTTAAATGTCTGACTTTTTTGAAATTTAATTTCCCAGGAACCAAATTACTCAAATTTTGTATTTTATCATGCAAAATTATATTCGTTTAAATGATGCAAAAATTTGTATGCTTTACAATTCAAAATTTTTTTGACCTTCATTAAATAAAATAATAAAATTCAATAAATATTTACTGAAAGTTTTTTTTGTATGGAATTATTTTTGAATAAACAAATTTTATAATTGTTAGCAAAATTTTTTCAATTCGCTTAAAAATTTTTTGAGATATTAACATTAATTAACATTAAGGATTGAGTAAAATTAACATTAAGGGGTCCAAACTTAAGAATGCTCTTCTGTCCAAACTATTGGGACCATATTTCCCAGATTGTGGCTACCCCCTATATTTTGGGGGTCAGAAATTTGAATCTGTTGAAAAAAGGTATATGTTTATTCAGAGAAAGTGCGTTTTTGTGTCTGATTTCGTAACTTAAAGTATTGTCTGCACTTATTAATTAGTATATTTGAGGTCACCCCCTAGAGCCATTGAGATTGAGACCTAAAATGTGAAGATCCGATCATTAGATCAAAAGTTATTCAGGGTGGATCGTTTTTTTTTTTGGCCACTGTACGCTGTGATTTAAAAAATCAGAATTGTGATCAATCTAAATGAGATTCATTTTGAGTTAAATAAACTATCATTATTTTCACACAACTAAAACATTCAAGATCTTCTTTTATAACCACTTAAAAATCAGTTGAATATTTTGTAAATTCATAATCAAAAAAAAGGAATAAGAACATGAAAAAGGAATTTTTTTTCAGAGATAACATTTTCATTTTCTCAAGACATTAATTCAAAATTTCTGATGTTAACTTTGGCTGTAATGTCATCTATTGGTTGAGGTCATTGTTAGAAATGAAAAAGCTTCTGATGTTAACTTAGGCTGTAAGGACATCTATTGGTTGAGGTCATTGTTAGAAATGAAAAAAATATTAATGTTGTTATAAGGATCTTTTTTTTTTCTTGTATACTCAGAAACTATTTTAATAGTTTTTAAGCTAATTGTTTACTTTATTTGCAATATGTATGTTATGTGTTAAGTTTTTGATCATTCAATATGGTAAAATACTTTTTTCCTTTTTATCAAATTTCCCTCTAGTCGTTTATATGCGAGGGCAGTACTTCTCTGCAAAGTTGTAGTACTTTTTTTTTTTAACTCACTATTTTAACTCTTATTAGATATCAAATATATACAGTTACTAAAATTTTAATTCTAAGAAAAAATATTATTTCAAAAATTAATATTTTTATGTCATTGCAGGGTGAATTATATGTCAAATTTATATGTCATTGCAAGGTGAAATAATTACTTTTTTACTTATGTTTCTACAATTTAGGTATTGAAATGGCTGCTCCTGAGAAGCAAGCATCTGATAAAAAATTACTTGAAAATATACAAAATGATTTAAAAGCCCTTGCAGTTGAAGCTCGAAAGCGTTACCCACCCTTAAAAGAGGTTTGTTTTTATTTACCTACTCTCAATGCATTACTAAGATAATTAGATTTCATCTAGAGGAAAGTGGAGTAAGACCAGGTAGTTTAGATTCGAAGGCCTGGTAGAACTAAACTGTTTGACTTAAAAACTTAGATTTAATCAGGATATTCATTGTTTAGTTCTGTTCATTGTTAGCTATTGTTTAAGAAACATAAAATTATCTCAATGTTTTCCAAGTTTTTCATCTTTTACTGTCATGGCTAAAAGCTGGCACATCAGATAACCTCTGAGTTTAGTGGTGGGCTTATAAGTATTGAGTTTAGTTTTATTTTCTTATATTTAGGTTTTTATGGTCTGAAAAAAAAAGAAGTGTTGAAAGATATTCTAGGACTTTTTGGAGACTTTAAGTGCTTTAATTTAATTTTAATTTCAGGATTTCAACTTGTTGTAACATTTAAATAAATATCTCTTAATTTGGAGATGTTTTTTTTCCTTCAGTAGGTAGACAAGTTTCTGTACTGTAGAGACCATGATTTACACTTGTATCAATAAGTAGTGTAGCACAATTTATAAATTTGTAGATCCTTTAACAGTTTGGTTACTCACCACAGAATTATTGACAATATCAAAGTAAACAATAACAGTTTAACAAGTCAAAGTTCATAATTATGAGGCAGGTTGTTGGAAGTGTCAGAATTGCTCCTCAAGAAATTTTTCCTCAAAGCAAATTACCAAAACGCAAATGTTTTTTTTGTTTTTTTTTTTGTAGCAAAATTTTAATATTCTATTGAAACAAATAACAAGTGCATAATTTTTTAAAAGATACTAGGATAGTAGAGGAAAAAATGCTCGTTACAAAAAATCATCTTTTCCAACAGTGGCGCTAAGTATAGAACAGTTCAATAAATTATTGTTTATCATAAATCCAATATATAAGATGAGGAATGATATAAAAATTTGTGCAGTCATGATAACAACAAATTCATGTAAGCAGAAGCTTGACAAGTTTAAAGTAAGATCTGCTTCCATTTTTTATCTCACTGTTTCTAAATAAGCCATCACTGTAAATTATGCTAGTAAAAAAATAAATAATAATCTGATGCAAGTGACTGGCAAAACTCATTGGGAATTCCTTACTTGTGGTGTGCTTTACTTTTGGATTATCTTCCATTACTACCTAAAACTTCCCCACGATTTTTGTTTTAAAATTGATGAAAATAGATGTGCGATGTAGAATTGATAAAAATAGATAAAAATTATGTGTTCCTATCGAGGAACACATAATACTTGAAAAATGTTTTCAAAAACTTTTTATTTTGTTCTTTTTTGTAAAATATATTTAATAATTAATAGTTTGAAATGCAATTGAGTAATTACAATCTTACTTAATTTCATAATTATAAAATAAAAAAAAAAGGCTTTTTGGATTTGATTTGTCAGGAATTGTGATCTGTTAGATTTACCTTGCTTTAAAATTGTGTAAGTGTACTGTTTCACTGATTGATATTTTTCTTCCTACTTTTTAAAAATTATTCTAGATATTTAATATATTTGTCTTGAATCCTTGGTTATTTTTTTTGGTTATTCTTTCATGATGACTTAAAAATTTAAATTTTACATTACTGCAAGCATCCTTGAGTTCTTACCGACAGGAGGACAAAACATTTCCTACTAAGGTTTACAGTCAAAAATATTTATTTTGCTATTATTATCAATACAAGAATACACAGTGTTGCTTTGGCAAAATCTGTCATTAAGTAGTATTGATATTAATTTATTGCTAGAAAAACTCTGCAAATAAGACGTCAAATATATATTTTAGTTAAAAATACAGTGATTTTAGATTCTTAATTTTATTATTTATTGTTTTTTGATACATTTTTAACTGGGAATTTTCTTCTAGGCTGCTGAATCAGGAATTGCTAAAGTACAAAACACTGTTGCAAAGTACAAGGATGTACGACTTGGTGAGTGTTTAGCCTTATTTTAGTTAATTGAACATTTTTGTTTAGTTGTTTTTATTCAAGTAGTGTGTGTTTGTGTAGGTGATAACCAAAGAGATTTCAATGTTGTTACTTATATAATGTTTCGATTTTGGAAATAGTATCATAATAAGCAAGTGATTCTATTAACTAATGAGTTTACATACAGAATTGTGAGAATAATTATTCTTTTTTTTTTCATTCAACATTAAATTGGTTCAAAGTTAAATAATGTTTAATCAATTAAAGCAGAGTGTGAAATTTCAATTCTAAAAATTTCAGTTTAGTTTAAATGTTTGCTTATCTCTATTTACATGGAAAATGTAAACAATTTTTATAATGTTAACAGATGTAGTGACCAAAACCATAAAAGAATGTAGATGCAAAAATAATTAGAAAATATTTATTAAAAAAGATGATAATTATAACTTAAAATGAAGTTGAAATGGTTTCAATGGTTCCAATTTGTCAGTTGTAGCCCTAGGGTCAAACTTTGTTGAGACTGGGTCAATAAGGCTTACCAAAGCTGCATTCTAATCTACATCCTGTAAATGGAAACTCTCATCCCTGTGAAAAATATAATTTATTTTGATTTGAAACCCCACATTTTACAAAGCAATACTTACTAGCCATCTCTAAATATGTATGTCAAAGTGAGTTGGCTAGTAGAAATTTCGCATCCTGAACTAAAAAATCGTATTTGCACAATGGAAATGTATAAAATTAGCAAAATAAGCATTAAGCTAATTGCACTGATTTGACTTTCTTGTTTTGTATATTTTTTGCCTAATTACAAATTGTTATAACAGTAAATATTATTTCATTATTTAAAAAATATTTTTAAGAAAAAAGTTATGTAAGTTGTGAACCACAATTAATTGAGAGAGAATAAGGATGGTAAGAACACTTTGGATGAAATTAATTAATTAATATAATAAAAGGAAATTTTTCTTAAAAATGGGTGGTGCATTCTGCTCTCAAGAATGGGGTGTTTTGATTTTTCTCCATGAATATTTCTAGATTTGGTCTATTTTGATGCCATTTAGCTTAAATGTGTTTACTTCTTTTTAGCAGAATCACAAGCTTGGTATCATTTCTTATTTTTGTCATATTAATTCTCATCACTTCTGCTTATAATTAGTTCAAAATCTGAATCTTGCTGTATAACTGTAGTATACAGTTAGCATTGATGGGCTGATAAACTGTAAACTATAAGAATGAAAAAGAAATTTTTTTTTTTTTAAGGATGTAAAATAAGGGAAGTATGGTTTATTATTTGATTATCCATGTTAGATCTTCCAAAGATTTAATTAAATGAGCATTTTGCACTTAAAAGAAACATCACATTCTTGGTAGAAAACAAAACTTTATTCAGCTTAAAAGAAACATCACATTCTTGGTAGAAAACAAAACTTTATTAACTTTCCTGTCTGTGCGCGCTGTCGCACTGCAAAAGATGTTCTGCTATTCTGGTCATTTTGCTCTAGGGTTAAATTATTTTTATGTCAGCTTGATGATAATTTCATTCCCCACAAAAGAGTTTTTGCTGGAATAATTTTTTATAGATTTTGACTAATTATTCAGTTATGAACTCATTGATTGCTCTGTGCTTTACAACAGTTATAGGATCAATTGAATTAATGGTATATCATGTTCACTTGTCATACTTATCTGTTGGTTACATGCTTTTTAATTAATGTAAAAATTTATTGAATTCACTTATTATTTCATTTGTATATTGATAATTTATTAAATGGAAAATACTCTTTGAACTTTCGTAAGGAATTAAAAATTTTTTTGTGATTAAGGTTGTTGGCAATAAGTGTGAATTCTCTATTTTACATTTATAATATTGCACCATTATTTAATACAAAATATTTGAAAGTTTCTAATTAATATTGCCAATTATTTTATTTTGAACAAATAAATTATGTGATAAATGAAAAAAAGAAATTTGTTAGCAAACTGAATGTATATTTAGTCTAACTAAATATTTATGTAATTGAATAATTTAAACACCTTTTAATTGAATACTCATTTGAAGTGTCTTAATATAGACTGTTTCATGCATGACCTCAATTTTTTTTCTGACTTAAATCTTGACTATATGGTAATCTACTAAATAATTATCTGAATTATATATTTATTAATACTGAAATAAAAAATATTAATTTACCTTGCAGCTTTTATTTCTGAAAGCCCAGAAATATTAGAACCTTTTTTTCTGGGTTGTGATACAAAAAACACTAAAATCGTCCAGATGTCTTTAACATCTATTCAGAGATTGATTACATTAGAGGCTATATCATCGGTAAGTGTGACATTATCTACTTTTTCTTGTTAAATTGTTGAATTTGCATTTATAAATTTTTTTAAAAATATACTTAAATTGTAATGGATGAACACGAGATTGCAAATTTTTTTGTTCTCTTTTATAGTTTTATAATATACATTCTCAAAAATTGTTACAGATGTCTGTTTGGCTCAACAATGTTTAGATTCTTTCATTTTGTTAACTTTTAAAATGGGATATTTCAGGGTTTGCAAGTTTTTGATGGTTTTAAAACTAAGAATAATTATTTATGCACATCTGGCCATTAAGACCTATTGCAAAATTTTGACCCTTTTGCTAACGCGTCACAGTGCCAGAACAAGAATACCAAGCAATGCAAACTCATCAGCACAAGGACCAAACTCATGCTTGATCATGAACACCATGCTTGAGTTAATGGGCAAAGGAGGCCTATTAGCAAGTCAACACTCAAGTCCAAATTTGCAGGTTATGTCTACAGACAACCCATCCAAATCCAGAGGCTGCACAAAGTGCTGTTGGCCGACTCACCACAACCTAATGGACTGACCACAGACTGGAAGGCAACTGAACTGTCTTTATTTTCATGTTTTCAAATTATTACAGTCAAAGTTTCGAAAAAAAGTAAACCAAAAAAGATCAAAATTAACATCAATAATATTTAAAGAATCACAATTAAATTTAAAAAGCTAAGATCTAAATTTAAATTTCGAAAACTTACAAAAACTTCATTTGGCTGGGTGAGTCATCAGACATCAAGAATCAATCTCCATAGTTGATGTGGTTTCTTAATTTTTTAACAGCTCTCTCTTCACATGAATGGGACTAATTCAGTCACTGTGGCTTGTGTGATTGTTTAGTCATAGTATCAGCTGTAATATTGAATATATTTTTTATTACTCGAAGTATGATAAGTTGATTTTTCAATAATCCAAAGAACTTTTTGTGTTCTACTCATCAAATCGTATCTATAAGCAAAATTTCTGGTTATAAAAATTATATTTTGAGAAAGTTTTTGGTAGTCTTAAAATTATATCTTTTCAAGATTAAAAAAAACGAAGAAGGAAACATAATTTTTTTGAAACATATGCTTAAATTTTTCTCATTTTTCCAAGGTAAAGTTCAAAACTGTTTTAAATTCAAAGTCTGAAGTTTAAAATAAAATTAGCTATTTTTTCAAGATTCATAAGCATAAATAGCCATCTGTAAATGGGAAAAATAGTAAATTGAGTCAGGTTTTGTATTTTTTAATAAAAATTTGTATTTTTATTTTACTTAATTATGAAACTTTTCTTTAAACATTCAGTTTGGTTGTTTTTAGCAAGGAGCTGCAGGTTTGATTGTTCTTAGAATGAAAAATTGATTAAAACTCTAAATTAATATTTGTTTAAACATGTATGTTAATTTTCTTTTAGACTGCTGCTAGTAATATTATCACTTGTTTGTGGGCTCTAATGGAAAGTGGAACTGAGGAGCTGAAATTGTTACAGACTGTCACTCTTTTAGTAACTACTAATTCTATTGTGCAGGGATCAGTATTAGCAAAGGTAATGAATAAATATGTTGTCAAAACAACTTATGTGTTTTGATAAATCAGATAGTTTATGTCTTTCTATGTGAATAAATTTTATCGAATGAGAGAAACTTGAAACATTTATTTATTCGTATTTGGAAAAATAATTGTCTTTATTTTTATTACTATAACGTGGGGGGGGGGGAAAGAAAAAAAAATTCTGACCAAGTCATTGCATCATAGAATATTATTTAACTAATTTCTATTTAATTTGTGCGTTCTTTTCTTTTTGTTTAACACTGTAATTATAAAATATTTTATAATATGTCTCTTAGTTTACATATTGTTTTTTTGACTTTTTTACAAAGTCAAAAAAAAACAGACTTGCTATTTTAGTGTTATTTAAGCAAGGAAAATGGCAATTGATAAAATAGTTCATTTGCTCAGTACATAATCTTTGTACACAAAAGTTTCAACTCTAATGCAATTTGTGGGAGTAGAATAAGGTAGAAGACTTATGGACCATTGCTGGAAATTTTAATACATGTTTGTGCCTCTGTATCATCATAAATTTATTTATTGGTAAAAGTCTTATTATTTGTTATATTTTGTTAATTTATTTATTAATAACTATATTAAAAATTGTTAGTCCTGGATTTTTCCCCACACCATGTAGTATGCGTCTCATTATTAGTAAGTGTCCATTCTTCTTAATGCAATTCTTGAAATGCGGCAATCTATGTCTATGTGGTTAATGTAGAGACATTATTTTCAGTTTTTAGAATTTTTTGCCTTTTGCATGCATTAATTGATTATTGAAAATCATTAATTAATTGAATTTGTTAGTGCATCTGTGTGTATTTTTTTGCTTGGTTATTCTTTTCTTTCACTAAGTTGGTAATTTTTTTCCAGGCTATTGTATTGTGCTTTAGGTTACATTTCACGAAGAATAGTACTACAAATAACACAGCTTCAGCAACAGTGCGTCAATTAGTCTCAGCAGTTTTTGAAAGAATTGCTGCTGAAGATTTCATTCCAACTGAGAGTAATTTCTGTCAATTATTTAAATTATATTGTAATATTATTTTTAGTTCCTGGAATATTTTACATTATTTTCTATTGTAGGTCTTACTAATCAGTCTAATATTCAGTTGGAAGAGTTAAAAGCTGGTAGTCGTTTTGCTCCTAAATCATTGCCTTGTTATGCATCTGATGGGTTTATGCTATTTCAGGTATATTTGATTGCAAGCTAAATAATATTTCAACAGATTTCTGTAATATTTCTTAGTTGTTTTCTAAAAATAAATTGTCATAAATTGAGCAATAAATAATTCAACTTACATTTCTAACTTGTTTAAGTTTTATATACATAAAATCATTCCGATTATTTTATTTGTATGAAACACCTCAATTTTATATTGTCTTTAAAGTGCTTAACTGAAGAAGTAATTTTTCTGAAAAACTCTTTTGGCTTCTATTTTTAGGATGAAAAATAGAATCTTGTGTTATTTTTTAATTGTTTAGCATCTTTTAATTTTGAAAACTAAATTTTCTTTCAAAGAATCGTTATTCCAGTATTGTATTAGCTAAGTTTGATACTTAACTAATTTGCTTATGGCAATGTGAGTATTACTAATATAGTTTCTATTGCCTTTGGATTTTTTTTTATTGGGTTTTTAGTTTTTGCATTTTTATAAAAGTATAAGTTTATCATTTCATTGATTAAGAACTATAAAGTGATAAATGAAATCCAAATGGCAATAAAGTTTACATTAATAATTCATTAGTCGGTTGATAAATAGAAAAGTAACCATGTCTTTGAAAAAAAAATCACTTTGAGAAATAATTATGAAGTTTACTAAATCATATTTCATCTGTATTAATGTGAATGCAAAAGGTTTGTGTATTCATATTTCTAAGAATTTGATTTTATTCTTTTATAATAAGTCTTTTATATATCTATTCTGTTAATTATGGTTAAATGAAAAAAAACATAGTTAAATGAAATTTCACACCTGTAGACCTTTTTTCAAGTTATATAACCAATACGATTCAATATTCAGTGGAATATTAAGTTGAAAATAGAAATGCTTATCTGCTGTTTTAATGTAGTTAGTTCTTGTTCTTATTATTTAGTTTATAAGTTGAAAACTAATACTAATCATATATTTTGTTGCAGGATTTAGTTCAGCTGGTAAATGCTGATCAACCATTTTGGCTAATTGGATTAACAGAAATGACCAGAACATTTGGATTAGAACTACTTGAATCTATTCTGTCTTCATTCCCAGATGTCTTTTTTAAAGTAACCTATTTTTCATATTACTATTTCTTTTGACTACACTTCCCATACATTTCTAAATATACGCCTAGGGATTTCAGAAAATTTTAAAAAGATTAAAGGGGAGGATCTGTTTATAATCAGATCCATACCTTCCTCCAAATTTCCACAAGGACACTGCCAACAAAAATACTTCTCTGTTGGTCAAGGATTAGCAAGATTGTTAAATATCCCAAAGAAATACATTCCAAAACACGTAAATACATAAAATATCTGTTGAGAATAAAATACCAAAAATAGCAGCTGGAAAGGAAACAGATAAAAATGACAGTCGGTTAAAAGTATTTTTAATGAGGTTTTTTCTAATAAAATAGCAATCAGATAGAAAAAAGTGTTGGCTTATGAAGTCAGGTAACTCTTATTATTAGTGTTCAAACGATTTTGACATTTTGCCTAATTGAACTGTTAATAATGTCAATCTGGACTGGTTAGTTGAAAAGCTTTGTGAAGGAAAGAGGGTGTGAACAATTGCAGGAAGAAAAGAACCAGTAGACCTATCAATAGGTATCTATTTCTGAACAAAAATGAACATTTAAGTAAGATGGCTGGGTAGTCTGAAAGAGATGTTTAAAATTACAAACAAGGATACCATATTTAATGTTTTTTTATATATTTATTTTTTTTTTTTAACATTTGCTTATATACCAGTTTTTATTTTATTTTATAACCGTCGCTGAACAGCCATCCTAATTTTAGTTTTACAGCTACTAATGTTCAACTATGTAGCGTTGTAATTTTGAACCCAATCCAGGAGATAAGGGAACTCCTGGATCGAGTATTGGGAGATAATTGCCTTCACGGAGGACTTTTTGATGGAACATTTGCGTTACATGGAGAGGAAGACAGCAAGAACCTCCCACAATTAGCCTGACAACAAGGGGACTCTAACCCATGATCTGTCTACCACTGATGATATTTTATGCCTGCACTGTGTCTGTTGCCGGATACGGAATTTGTATTGCTAAGCCGTCACTGGGATTTGAGCCCGGTTCATCTCATCGGAAGGCGATTGCTCTATCACCTGAGCTATCAAGGCTCAGTTTTGAATATTTGAGAAAATCAGTTTTTAAATTTTGAGTAAATTTTCAAGGAAAAATTATACTAGTGGCTAATATATGGATGTGCTGATATTTGGAAATATTTATGGTGTTAGCCGTATAATTTAGTATTGCACATTTGTATGTGTGTTGTACTGCTGTTTGAAAGTTAAAAGTTGAGATCTAAAAAATCTTTTAAAAAATTTAAAGATATTTCATTAAGTTTTTAAGGATTTATTTTATTAATAAAGATTGTTTTTTTTTTAACCGAAAATATTATCTGTTGCTCATGTGTGTATACTTTGAAACTAGGATTATAAGAAACTAATTTTCAAAAAATCTGAATTGCATTGAAACAATATTTAAATGTTAATGCTGTATAAATAACCTACATAGTTATTACTATGGCTTACCTTTAGACCCAAAGTGTTTAGCTTAAGTCATTCATGTAGTGCGACTTTATTTTTGCATATCCTATCTGAGCAGTTAACTACTTTTTCCAAAATCTCAAAATATATACAATGTATATATTTGTTCAGAGAATGACAAATTTGTAAATCAATTAAAATTATATTGTCTTTTATAAAACAATAAATAAAAATTGATATTCAATCAGAATCTTATGTTGCACATCTAACTTGTTTTCTTTTCAAAATTTATTAAATATTTAAGGTTATGTATCATTTATGTTAAAATTATAATGTTTTTATGTCTTATTACAGTTCAAATTTTCTAAAGTTCTTTATCTAATCATTGTTGAAATTTTTGTTCTAAACATATTGTGTAAAATCTGTATGTTGCTAATTTATTACGTATTTGATAACTTTATTTATTTTGTGATACATTTTTCTCTAAATTTATTTTTATAATTATGTATTATGTTTTTGAATATAAACTAAAGTTTTTTTTTAATATGTACAAACTACTTGTTTAAATACATTTAATTGCTTAAACCTAAAATTAATTAAAATTTTAGTTTCCAGAGTTCAACTTTTTGCTGAAAGAAAGAGTGTGTCCTTTGATTATAAAGTTATTTTCACCCAACATAAAGTATCGTCAAGGGGTGCAAAATTCTGGTACTGCAGCAGCTACATCTGATAAACCATATTTTCCAATTTCTATGCGTTTGCTTCGCATTGTATCCATATTAATTCAAAGATACTATAAAATACTTGTAAGTTTCTTAGTATTAAATATATTATGTACTTTGATTACCATGTTACATTTTATTTTGTAATACTTGTATACTTGTTTTTATTGTGTATGCATATATATATATATGTATATATATATATGTATATATATTTATCTATTTCAATGTGCTCAGCAATCATTTCTGTCAAAGCTGAAGTTACTGTTTGGTAGTGCCACTTCACATTTTATAGTGATAATTTTACTTAAAAAATTTTTATGTTATTTTAAAAAGAAATTATTTGTGATATTTCAGCTGACTTATCAATTTTCTTACATTTTTAGGGTTCGAAAAGCCAAATTATAGGAAAATGTTGTAATGCTTTAAAACATTTTTATACTGGGTATTTTGAAATTTATAATGCCAGTGTCCTTTTTTGGAACTTGTATTATTAAATGCCATATACATTTTCATTTATAATATTTGTGAAGAGAAAATGTAGAGAAAAAAGTATTTATAGGCCTTAGAAAGAAATTTTTTACGCATTTAAAAATAATATTTGTTTGAAAATTTCAAATGAAAATTAATTTAAATTTACTTAAAAATTTAGTTAGTTTTTTTATCAAGTATTAAACTAATGAAATTTTAACTAATCATGTAAAAATCACAATTGATTCTGCTTATGTATGTATAGTGCGTCAAATGCACTAAAAATCATAGAGGGGAGGCATGATTCTCCAGCACTCAGAAAAATAGCATGTAGTATGCAAAATTATTATCGAGCTTTATATAAATATAAGTATATATATTTTTTCTTTATTAGTTGCTGAAGAAGAAAAGTCGTATGTTACATCGTTGCTTTTCTTCGATGCAGGTCCTAATTAAAAGCCTTGATTGTTACAATATAACTCTTCTTGTTTTGAAATTCCTTGTTTTATTTATCAGTCGAAAGAATAAATATGAATGGCATATTAATAGATGAATAAAATAGTAGAGAATTCAATTTTTAAGAAGGGACCTGCCTTTAGTATAAAGGGACCCAGGAATTCGAAACTACTGCATCCGAAATTCCTGTAATTTTCAAAGTGTAGTGGACTCACTGTACCACCTAATAAAAAAACTTTTACAGTTAGACCAAAAGACTGATTGCAAATGTTCAAAATTTGTTTTAGATTATTGCATACGTAGAATATCTATTAAATGCTTTATTTTTTTTCCATGCTGCATCCAATTTAATCAATGGTACAAAAATTAGGGTTCAATTTGTTTTTATATGTAGGAATTTAAAAGGTATTGACATAATTGTCAAATGATGATTTGCTTGATTACACTGTATGCATATATATTTTTTGCCTGAAAAATTTATAATTTGTTTTTATATCTTTGTAATACATTTAATTTTTTTTATAGGTGACTGAGTGTGAAATTTTTCTCTCTTTAGTTGTAAAGTTTTTAGATGTTGACAAACCGCCTTGGCAACGTGCATTAGCCCTAGAGGTACTGCATAAAATGTGCATACAACCGGAATTATTAAAGTAAGAGAAATTTTTGACGTGGTATAAATCTGTTACCTCTGAAATAGCTATAATTATTTTACTACGTTATGTTAAAGTTTTTTTTAAAAATAAATTAAATTGAAATAGCTTAAAATTTTCACAATTTTCTTTTTAAGATCTTTAATATGATCATGATGAATTTGAAGTAAATTGCTTGATAACTAATTTACTCATTTTCAAAAATTTTACCTATATTTGTACACATCCTTATTTCTTTTAAGAAAATAACAAGACTATACATTAATAGTCTTCCTACCTATCTGTCTAAAGTATTTGCTAATTTTTGAAAGTCTTCGAAAAAAAAATTTTAGAATTTTTTTTTATTATTTTTTCCCCCATAGAAAACTATTTTACTATAGTTTGTTTCAGGTTTATATTATTTGTACCCAGTTCTAAATGGTTGTGTGGTGCATCTACTGAAAATTACTGTTATCAAATAAAAAACACGGATTTATTTAGAAAAATTCTTTTTGACGTAATTTTGAGGATCAAGTTTAATAGTATTGATTAAATAATATCAAGTTAAATAGTATGAATTTTTCTTTCCTGTGGAAAAACTATTTACCAAAACAAAATTTTATTTGATTTGCTAAATTTATGATTTTATTGCATTTTGCGAAGTGGGGAATGTTTAGCGCGGGCCCTGTATATATATATATATATATATGTATGTATGTTAAAAATATAAAAAAATATGGAAAACAATATTAAAAAATTGATGAAAAGAGAGGAAGAAAAAATATTAAAATAAAATATTTTTGAAAATTTTTTTATTTAAAAAAATTTATTTAAAAATAAATTACAAAATAATGAAAAGATATAATCTCGTTATCAGCTCACATGATTATATCCATAAAAAGGAGTTCTATGTATATATATATATTGCATTAAAATTATAATCAGATTGGTCTAGAACAATTAGATTGTATAGAGTTTTCTTATTATGAATTTTTAATTTTATAACAGTTGTTGAACAGCCTACCCAATTCTGGGTTTTCAACTACCTATGTCCAACTCTGTATCATTGTAATTTTAATTCCAACCCAGAAAGCAAGGGAGCTCCAGGATCTGTACCCCCAGAGGTATTGATTTGTTATGGAAACATGGAGGATTTTGTGACCCGACAGATTTAATGTATATCAGTCACCATTTACAACACGGGGAGACTTCGGGCGGCTGGGATTGAACCCACGATCTCTTCGATACGGGCCCAGTGCGCTACCAACCAGGCTATTCTGGACCTCTTATTATGAATTCAAAAATAATCTATAAAATTATGGTGCTAATGGCTAAACCAAAATGCCCTCTTTTAAATAAATAAACAGAAAACAATATTAATTTGTGCTAATTTTTTTTGCTTTTATGAAATCTTGATTTCTGATAAAGTAATTTTTTTCTTCCAATGTTTTTTAAAAAAAAGTTCAGTTTTTTTTTTCTTTTTATAATCCTATGTTTGTTTATCCATTAGTTCCTACTATCCCTTTTTAGAGATTGCACTTATAAGTATTTTTTTTCTTTCTTTTAAACATTTGTTAAAAAGCAAATACTAAATTAATAATTTTGACTTTTTTGTTTCAATTCTGTATTAAAATAAGTTTAATAACATCCAGATTTAGAAAAAATGCCTAGTTCGTAAATTAATATTTTTTTTAAACAATTTGAAATCAAAAAATATTTTAGTAAATATATTTGTTTGATCCAATGTTGTTTAGTTGTAATATTATTTATTCAAGCTATTAGATTTTGGCATTTTACTTTGCGTCTCAAAATTTCACAAATTTTCAAATAACACAAAAAGTTTTCAGCTAGGATTTATTTAAGTAACTTTCCTATTGATTTCAATATGAGCATTAATGTAAAGAAACCTTTAATAGCCTAGAGAAAATTAGATTCTGATTTTTTTTTAGTATAAACTATTCTGATTTTTTTTTAGTATAACTTAACATTAGAATTGATGTAACGATCATTTATGTAAAGATCGTTCCTAACAAAAACAGCTTCTAAATTTTTAAAATTTAGATATAACTTAATATTTCAAATTAATGCTTTTAAAATATTTCTTTCTTAAAAATATTGTTTCATATTAATAATTTTTTTAATTATGATTCTTACTGTCTGTTAGTTGTAAAATACTACACTAGATAAATCCTCTAGTTTTAGAAACCAGAATAAAAATATCTAATTCTAATAGCTGCATTAGAAGGCAAGGTGTTTGATTATCTTGATATTCTTGATTTTCCTGATAAATATTTTGTTCTTTTTGGTCCAGATTTTTAGCCTTTTGTTCTGATTTTTGTAAATGTTCAAGTCATCCCAATTTCTTCAAATATAATTGTGGATTTTAAATAATTATTTTAAAAAGTCAAAAAATTTAGATTTTTTGTTAAATTTCTTTTCATTTTAATTAATAATGCATGCAAAAACCAAATAATTTGATTTGTTGAATTAGAGACTGTCCCCTATTTCTATAAATGGTTCATTATCCTGGGGGTCGATAAAATGATTTACAGCTTAAAACAGATTTAGTTAATTAATTTGCCTACTTTTTTTCATAATATTTATTATCCGACATTTTTTATTAGATGCATTTAATTTTATGATTGATAATGATTTATTGCTTGTTTAATATGGCAGGAAATAAAAATTAATTAGCACTGTTTTCACATTAAAAACAACTTATTTATTTTTTGTTATGAATTTCAACCATTAATTAATTGTTCTAAAAAGTTTTGTTTTTCATCTAGGTCATTTTGCCAGTCATATGATATGAAACCTCATAGTACGAAAATATTTAAGGATATTGTTAATGCTTTGGGTTCCTATGTGCAATCGATGTTTATCATCCCCAGTACTGCCAATCCAGTTCTCCCTGGAAACATGTCTGTTGGCTGTGGAGCTCCTCCATCTGTTGTTCAAGGTCAATCTCCAGCTTTACTGGCAGGAATGCCTGTTGGTCCTGGCATTACACCACAAGCTGGATTTTTGTATCGTGGTATTTGGCTTCCTATAACTCCAGTTCCTTCTGGAACATGCAAACCAGTATTGTAAGCTCTCCTTACCATCTATTTCTCTTTATCAATGCACTTTATTTGCATACTGTTTTGAAATAATTTTATTGCTTGTGCCTTAACTTTGTAATGTGTAAATATTTTTTGATATCGATGAAAATCTTCAATTTAGAATAGTTATCAAATGTATTATTTTCTAGAAGAGTAATCACTTTTCAAAGTCAAAATAGTGATTTACTATACAATTTTGATGATGGGAAAATCAAAATTTAAAGTTTATTTCTTATAAGAAAATGAAAATGAAACTAACTGTTGCTTACTATGTCTTGTAAAACCAATTTAGTCCCTAAAATTTTCTTTTTCTCTCCACTTATGAAGTGGAAAAACAAAATGTAAAGCTGTGAGTGGTTGTATAAGAAGTTTTTTTAATTGTCAGCAAGCAAGATGAATTGAAGGAACAAAAATTTCATTTGTTTTTTTAAATAAATTTAAAAAAAGGCTTGGTATATTAATACTCAGATTATATATGTTTTGCAAAAGTATTGTTTAGTAATGTTGAAAAAATGCTCTTTAGTTTTAATCTCAAAGAAAGGCAAAATAATTGTCTTATTTCTTATTCTTTAATTAAAGAAAAAGATAAGATTTACAATTTGAAAAGTTGTGAAAAAAGTTTCTCTGTAATTGTTTTATTTGCTGCTGGCTAAAAGCCAGTAGGATTAGCTTTGTTTGTCACACTCAACAGAACCACTACAAAGGTCCTAGCCTTATAAGGTCTTTATCATCAACCATTTTTTCTTTTTACATGTTATTTTTTAAGAACTAATAATCTCTAGATCAAGTATTGGACAAAATTTGTCTTAATGGAGGACTTTTTGATGGAACTAACCCACATTTGCGTTACATGGAGAGGAAAACCACAAAAACCTCCCATAGACTGTCGGCAAGGGGACTCTAACTCATGATCCATCTGCCACTGAGGATTAACCTTAGATTTTTGATTGAAATTTCATCTTAGCCTTAGAAATACAACGTACTTTATCATAGTAATAAAAGAAATGATTGACTAATCAGTTCTAAAAAATAACAAGCAGTTTTGTATTTTAGAGAAACTTTTCAGTATATTTAGAAAATTAGATTTCAAATTTTTCTGCATTTCATTTAATAAAATAATTGCAAGAGTTTTTGCATGCAATATAACTGGTTTAATTTTTAAACTGTTTATCCTGTCACTACTGTAAGAGACCAGTTAAAGAACCTTATAATTTAGATGGGTAGTCACAAGAAAAAAAATTATAATTTAGATGGGTAAGTAGTCACAAGAAAAAAAATGCAAATTTCGTTTTTCAGAAAATAAAATTCATTTCATGGGGCATAATTATTACTGTAAGTAAAGTGAAATGAGTACAGAACTAGATTATGTTTTAAATATGTATTTTATCCTTTACCATAATTATTTGTTTCCTAGTTTCAGTTTGATCTTGGCTTGTGCAATGGGAGGAAAATTAAAATTTAGCCAAAAAGTAATGATTTTAAAGAAACAATATATACTTCTTTAAAGTATGATTTTAAAGAACAATAACAATCTTATTAAGATTTACTTAAAATAAACTCTTTTTTCAAAATATTTGAGAGCATATAATCTACCTCTTTCAATGATGGCTTCTAGTTAGTTATCAGTTTTCTCAATTTTTTCTCTCCTCATTGTCTTCTATACTCATCTATTACTGAATGTGCTTTCTATAAACACCTGAATTTTAAGTTTGACTGATAGCCATTTGCCACTGTAACTTTGTTGCCACTTTCTTTTTTTTGTGACTTCATAAAAATTTTAATTAGATATTCAGGTTCTAGATACGACTTGAAATACCTTGAACCTGCTCAAGTTTTATCCAACATCTCCAAGTTACAATATAATGATGAAAATCTATACTTCTAAAATTCAGAAACCTTCAAAATACAGATAATTTTTTTCTACATATGGCAAGAAAAATGAACTAAATCAGCTTTAAATTTGAGGCGACTTGTGGTAATTTGCATTTCTTAATTGTATCATTTAAAAAAATTAAATTTAAAAATTATTCGAAATATCCCTAGTAATATACAAACTGCTGGAAAAAAAACTATTCACAAAATCACATGAATTTACGATGAATTTGTTGTGCTTCGAGCATACCAAAAAGTGATTACTCAAATGCACTAGTCTTAATTCTTTTATACTATTAAAAGCATAGAAATTTTAAAAAGTCTATAGTAATTACACCCAAAAACATAGATACACCCATTTGAATTTATGGCAAAATCGTCACTAATGGTGTATGGCATTAAAGGCAATTGAAAAAAAAATCAAGCACTATTCAGATTTTACTCATTCACTTTCTCTCATTAAGTTTCTACCTTTCTTCACTCAACATTCCTTCTTTATGAGGCAACTTCTGGTTTCAACTTGACCTTGAAGTAACTATGATAAGAGTAATGGAATTTTCAATACCCAAGAGAATGTTTGTTTAGTTTTAGACATTGAATAACAGTTTTATGAATTGCATAGAGAGTGCTTAATCAAATTTGAGTGCTGCTGTAGTCCTGTCTCCTTTACAAAATTTATCATGGAATGAAAGGTGCTTTACAGTGAGATTTTTTTACATGTAATCTATCTTAGATAAATCTTGTTATGTAGAAAATTATTTTTACATATTTGTTTTGAATTCTTTAATGTTTTTTTGCATTTTAAGCTTTGACTATTAATTGTTTTTTAATTCTTAGTTTAGATCTGTTGGACAGGCTAGAAGCACCAGCTGTTCCTGAAGGTTATGGAATTTCCGTAGCATATGCTTGCCTTCTTGATGTTATAAATAGTATTGCAACTATTATTTGCCCTCAAAAACAATCTTCTGCTTTTTTAACAAGTGAAACTGGTACAACGGAGAGTGAGGAAACTATTCTATCACAGCCTGAAAAAACATCATTGACAGAACAAATTTCAGAACTCTCTGTATGTGATAAAATATGTGATATTGATTGTCCTCTTGAGCTTTCAGAACAAATAATAAATTCAACATGGTGTGGACTTTTAGCTGCATTCACGCTACTCATCGATGCCAGGTAGTGTTCTGTTTATTCAAATTCTTCAACACATAGATCTTTTTAAACTCAGCGTGTATTAAAATGTGTCAAATATTACTTTCATTTTCTTGTCAATACTTATCTCTGTTACTAAAATTTTTTTACTTTGTTTTTTTCTTAAATATTTTATCCTAATATTTAATTGTTGACAACATTTTTTATTTATTTATAAGATAATGAAATATGGGATAACTTAATACAAATAGGGTAAGAAAACAACAAAGTTTGGAATATTTGTGCTTATTAAATTGATCCTTTTATATAGTACATTGTTATTTGAGCACTCAATGGATAATGTAATACATATTTTGTTTGTTTGTCATAAAACCACTATCTTTTAAGTTTCCAAATTATTAAAACTGTTATGTGTTAGATTTATGATTAAAGTAAATCGAATGGTGCTCAATTTCAATGTTCAATTTCTCCTGCTTTTTATATGCTCTTAAATTAAACTACTTTTTTACTTTTTACTTTCATCTCTGGGTTTTAAAATAGAATGGGTTTAAAAAGCAAACAAATCAAAAGCTCATTATAGAAGAACCACATAATTGCTTGACAATTTGGTAATAGCAATTGGTAATTTTCATAAATATTTAGGGGAAGTGTGGAGATCATCATCAACAAATGATTCTGAGAATTAGTGAAAGGATAATAAAGAATGTTTGGTGGTCAGCAATTAGTGTTTCCACTATAATACAATAGGCCAGGAATGGGAGGAATTCCCCATTATTAATATTTACTTTACAATTTTTATATCATATTTTAGTCACTGTTGATGTGTTAAACTAAATATGCTACAATTTTTATTCATATATAATTTTTGTTATTTAAAGCATTCTTTTGTATCCATTATTACAAATTCAAATATTTATTTTCTTAAATATTTATTCGAATTCAAATATTTATTTATTCTATATATCTATTTTATAGCACTGATGAAACTGCTACTGAAAATATACTCAAGACCATGCAAATTTATAGCAGTATATGCGGTACCTTAAATATGACAATACCCAGAGATGCTTTTATAACAGCCATGTGCAAAGCTTCACTGCCTCCTCATTATACTCTGACGGTATTAAATACAAATTTACTCAAAACAGACAGTAAAGGTATTTTTTGATTCATTTGAATTTCTACTTATTTCTTAATTTAAAAAATTTTTTGATTATGTGCATACCCTGTGACAGAATTACAACGACGGGGAAAATTTTGGTTTTCCCTTCTGCATAATTTATTTGAAGGATGTTTTTTTTCTGCAGAATTTTTTTTAGAAGTCTTTCTTGTGCATCAGAGAGGAAAGAAAATAATCATGATTTTTTTTTCTCATTTGAGATTTAAAAAAAAAAAATTCGGTTGTGACTGGTTTCTGCATAGGAATTAATGCACAGATTTTGCGATTTTTAATTTATGTACGACTTTTAAACTACTATCGTTTAATTTATTGAAAAATTTTCATTTTTGTAACGATTTGCAAAATTCGAAATCGGAAATAATTATTGCATTTTTCCACCTGCAAAATGCGAGAACTTCACCTATAATATAAGAATGAAAAAAATATTACTTTTACTATTAAAATTTTTTATACATTTTTATTCTATACTTTCTTCTGTAAACAGAACGTTTCTGTTACTTTAAATTAGTAGTTGTTATAATTAAAACTATCTTAAATCAAAATATTAGTTCTAAGGAAGTTTGTTGCAGAAAGATCGAAAAAATTCTGCCATAGGGTGTGCATAAAGATATATATATATGCAGTACAAAGTCTCACATTCAGACGTCCATTTTCCGGAAGTGTCTTTCTTTTGGGCAATTTTTAATGAACGAAACTTTTTTCTTTTTAATTTTTTTTTATGTTATCGATCTGTTAATATAAATCAGCAAAAACTTTTTTTTAAAAAATTTGTTATTGCTTCTCTAATAGCTTGCTTCAATAAGCACACTAAAAAAACTGTTGAAAACACTAGAACAGTTAAAGAAAAACAAACTTTGGAGTGAAGAATAAACTATGAATATTAATGAGACGGAATATTAATAATGTTTGAAAAGAACTTTGACAGACAAGATTTATTTCACTTTAAATTATAGATTTTATCTTATATTTTAGGTTTATTTTTATCTATGAGGATCATGCAATTAGTCTAACACTACAATGAAGGTTTTCCAACAAGGAGTTTGAGGAAATCAATATAAATTATTAGAAACAAAAAAATGTATTTTCCCCACTCTATGCTGTAGAAATTATTAATTGGTACTTTGAATCCAAACGTTGAGAAATCAAGAAATCAAAGTGTCATTCAAAAGTAGTAGTCATTCAATCAAAATGACTTTACCAAATAAATATATTCATATTCAGCACATTTAAATCTATGGTAATAGTGTTGTTTCATACTATGATTTTATGTTTCATTTGGTGCTATTTCTTTGTTTATTCAAGAAAACTATTAGATTTTTTCTAAAATTGTTAAGTTTAAAGTTAATAGGTTTCTTAAAGTTTTTTTTATATAATTAATTACAACTCATACACTGTCTTTTAAGACACTTAAATTTTTAAAGTCCTTGATAAAATGAAATTTTTTTAAAAATGTATTTTTCTTAAAATTTCAAATAAATAATAAATAAATTAGAATGCTTTTTTTTAAAACAATAATTTGTTGTTTCAAGTGTCGCCTCTGATTTTAGAATGAATATTTTTTTTCAAAGTTAAAATAGTTTGCAAATAACTTATTAAGATATGTTTCTTAGGAGATAGAATAAGAGATTGTAGTGATGCAAGTCATCCTGGCCTTAATTGTAATAATCTTGCTGGAGCATCTCAATTACCATTGGGACTTTATCTGGGTGGATGTGATGGTTATGAAATGCGACAACAGGTTGTTGCTGTTGGAACTCCTCTTCCTACAGCTTCTTTACCTCTGGGGGCACAGCAAGGTCCAGTAATGGTTAGTTCTTACAATTCACTTTGGTTGAATTTTTAAATTTTTAATTTATTTTTATTAAGTGGAATTAAATCAATAATATGAATTTAAAATAACATTAAAAGCATTATATATTACAGTTTTTGTAAAAATGTTATTTATTGATAAATAGATTATAATATTTTAGTTAAGTAACAATAAATAAAAAAGATTTTACTACCAGTTCATGACAAGGTTTTACTACCAGTTTTTCTTCTTTTCTGTCTTACTTTCAGTTCTGGTAATATCTTTTAGTTCCTGGTTGCTTGGACCTGCGACTAAATTTTCTTAATTTTTACCCCTGTTTGTGTATATATACATATATATGCATATATATACATGTACTTATAAATTATCATTTAAAAAATTTAAACCTATATATATATATATATATATATATATGCAGTTAATTCTCAATTATCCGTGGATAGAATAATACATAATACATAAAAGTTTTGAGAAGAACATGCTAGCAAACATTCATGCTCATAGCCTAGGTGCTCACAAGTAATCTAATAATGGGTCTACATGTAAACATAGCAGCTTCAAGTGCAATATCTAAGTAGAAACGAGCATTGAAAAGGTGAAAATGGTGAACCTGAGTTAAAACCTGAGTTATGATTTACTACAAATGCAGAATGCAGTTCAAATTTTAATGAATGGATTGCGCACCCATCAAAGCAGTTTCTTCTCTTGGATCGTATTGTTATTCAAAGCAATGATACTGATAGCATGCAAAGAAATTTAGTTTTTTTCTGTCTTGCCTTCATATTATGAATGGGAAAGATTTATCCTCAGTCATTTATTTAGTCAACATGTAGCACATTCTTGGGACTCTTATCAGCTATAAAATTGATAACTAATGAATGAGGGTGGTCCCCAAACAGCAATTTTACCCCTAAAAGAAAAAGAATGAAGCAGGGCTTTGAATAATTATTGATTGATACTTTGATATGATTGATACTTTGAATTGAATATAGGCCATATGCATGATTTCAAAATTGTAGTCAGTTGTTTATTTTTTAGTTTTGTTATTAATAAGAGTTTCTAAAAGTCGTGTCTGTGCAGTAACTCTTTATAATAACTGACTCTCGTGTTTCGAGATTCTATTATGCGTTCTTTTTTCAGTACTCCAAACTGAACTCTCGAGTTAGAAGTCTACTTATGTGTGTTTTATTTTAGCCTCCTACTCTCCAACATCAGGAAACAAAAAGAGTTAGCATCCTTTTTCATGCAGAAGTAAAAAAAAAAATTTATAAGAAGATCATGTGAAGAAAACTGCTAATAATAGATATTGAAATTTATCATTTGTATTAAAAAAAATTGTTGCATGTCTTTTTTAAGCGTTTTGCGGATTATCGGCGAATTATATATATATATGTTCACTTCGTTGGCCACTCTCAATTGCTTGGATAATCAGAAATTTACTATATATATATATATGCATTATAATATGTATGTATTTACGTATATATTTATATTATATTTAAAAGATTCTCTGATTATGTACTATAAATTAACATTATTAACTCAGTTACCTTACTTACCATAAATCATTTTAAATTATCAATTATCATCAGTAGTTTAGTTCAATCTTACCTCAATAATAGAAGAAATAAATGCTTGCTATTAATAATAGCAGAAAGAACTATTGAATATTGAAATTAAGGTACTATATCCGAAATTTCTATTTTGCAGAGAATCTTCAAATTTTGAGTTTTGATCGAATTTGAATCTATATAACACTTAACAATATTTTTAATGCATCACACTATAAATCTCAAAATTCAGGGTACTACCTTTTTGCTTTTCATTACAGTAAACCAATTTTATCCCCTGTTATTCTATGGAGAAACTTTGCTTATCAAGGAACTTTTTGATTGTATTTGTTTAAATAGAATAACAGCTGCAGTTTTTGAGAGCATTATGTCACCACACATCTTAATATTTAAGAAAGGTTTTTAGGTAATTGTTCTAGCTGTGTGTGTGTTAAGCAAAAAAAGAAAAAAAAAAAACAGTATTTTATGAGGAACATGATTTTTTTTAAAAAAAACTTTCATTATCCATGTCTTAATTTATATTTTCTTTTCATTTATGGAAAAATTATTATTAAACTATTAGTTTTTTTTTTTTAGTTGACTGCAAAGAATTTGCAATGTATGCGAGCTGTGTTAAGCTTAGCTCATTGTCATGGTTCAGTTTTAGGTACAGCATGGCATCTTGTCTTAACTACTCTTCAAGTAAGTTTATTTTATTTATGTCTAAATACTTGAAACTTATGAAGATATATTTCATATTTGTAATATTGAAAGTTCAAGCAAATTTTTATTTAATATTTTCCTTATTGTCAAATGCTTGTTTAGGTTTTCGAGCATTAAAATTTGAGTTGGTAAAATAGATTTATATCTATACAAAATATAAATATTAATAGATTTTGTACAGCGCACGAAATAAAAATAACTAAATAAGTTTTGATAGATTGGTGTTTGTGATACTAGCATACAATTTTAATAATTTGACTGGTTTACTTTAAATATGCCAATTAGTTTTAGTAGGCGATATTTCAAGTTATTAAATCTGACACAAAAACGTACTTTCCCTGAATGAACATGCCTTTACATCAACAGATTAGTTTCTTTATCCTCAAAATCATCACAATTTTGAAAACATGGCCACAATAGTTTAGTTGTGAGAGTGGTTGGAAGTTTTGTCCACCCTGCAATAATTTCAGTTTTTGATTTCGCTGTCTTGGGTGATATTTTTGACAACGTTTTGCACCAAATCGTTAAACTTGTTATTTCTAAAGATAATTTTGCTTGAATAAATATTTTTATATTTATTCATTATTTATTAATATTTGTTAAACACTTTTGAATTGTGAGGTACATAATTTTCAAATAATTTTACATGATGTTATTTTAAACGACAAAATAAGATATTTTAATGAAATCAGGCAAATTGTTTCTAAATAATATTCCTCAATAACTGTATGGCTATTTTCAATCAAATTTTGTATTTTGATACATAATTATACAAAATTTTTAATGATTTAAAGACATGTATTTCTTATGATTCAGTTTTCAATAAATAATAATTTAAAAAATAAAAAAAAAATATTTTTTGCATTAAATTATTTTTTGATAAACAAGTTTTATAATTGTGTATAAAACCTTTTTTTATACTTAAACTGCTTTAGAGTTATGACTAAGCACACAAAATGTAAAATAATTATTGAGGGATGTTCAAATCGAAGGTGCAATAAGTAATTTTATTAGTTCGAAATTGAGTTATACTTATTTTTACTCTTTAAATACATTCAAAATTCAATGTAATAAATCAAGCTGAAATTTTTTTATTTTGAGTTATGGTGCTCCTGTCATCGATATTTGCATAATATAGATTTCTTAAACTAACCATCTTAGGAATTTCTTTTGCTTTAGCTATTTTTTTTTCTTTAGAATTTCTGTTTCTGCTGTGTACTTTCTTAAAAAATAATTTGTCTCTATAGTAATGATATTCTGCCAAATACATTTTGTAATTAACTATGTATAAACACATAGTCTATGCATCTTAACAAGTAAGAAATACTTTTAACCCTATTATATTTGTACTATTTTGTAAAAGCTTGTGTTTCTTTAATGAATATTTAAATTAGTTTTAGAATTCATTATTTTCTTCCGAAGGAATTGTAGTTTAACAAAAAGCTATTTTTTTAAAGAAAGGTTAAAAAGTTAAAGCTGAAACTTGTATTTGTTATATTTATGTATATTTTTTTCGTGAAAGAAAATAAATTGGAATAGGAAGCTGATGCATGACTGCATACTTCAACAGTTCATAATAATAATCACAGTTAATAATATTATTCCAAATATTATCTTATTTTTAAGTTGAAAATATATGGCTATCTTGGTAAGTCTTTTTATTGGTCTCCTTTATATTCATATTTATTTTAAAACTATTACTATTGTAGTTAAACTTTAAGTGATCTTAAGTTTTAGAGAATAGGAAATAATTTGTGTTTCTTGCATAATTTTTGTAGTAGAACTTCTAATTTTCTATTTTATGTTTATATAAATTTTATACTTTCAAAAGTAATAAACTTATTTGTCTCTAAGCAAATAGAATGTAGTTTTAAATATCATATGAAAATGTTTTCACAAAATTTTATTTTTACATTTTTTTTCATATATTAGTTTTTTTTCCATTAGCATCTAGTATGGATTCTTGGCTTGAAACCCTCTACTGGTGGAAGTCTAAAAGCAAGTCGATCTAATGATTCTGCAAATGCTGTTATAACAACTGCTGTGATGGCAGATTTACCTGTTTTATCTGCAATGTTATCACGTTTATTTGAAAGTTCTCAGTAAGTAAAATAATTTCTTTCTTTCATTGACAATTGTGTAAAACAATTTTAAGATACATATCTTGTTTTTCCTGAATTTCAGTCAAAGAAATATTATTGTTAGTATTTGTGTGGGAAAGCTGAGAAGCAAAAATTTTTTTATTAGATTTGTTGAGAAATATAGCATCTAATTTTTTCTTCTATGATCAAGCTTTTCAATAACAGTTTAGCAAATTTGTGATTAGACATATATTATTATTTAAATTATAAATATTTTTTGTTTATGAAAACTAAGAAATTTGGTATTATAAAGTGTAATGTTATAGTTTTTCAGTTTTTAAAAATGTTTTTTTGAATATTAGTAATATAATAATGAAAAATGTGAAAAGTCTAAAGTGTATTTAATATGTATTCTATAAGTTTTATATTCTAAAATTGATTAGTGCTAAGTTAAATTACATTTGAAGTTATTCAAAATAGTCATGCATCCAATATGTTCTTTATCAGCATATTTTACTTCCTTGAACCCTCTTATCACCATTTATCACACCCATATTTCATATTTGAGTTTTAAAAAAAAAATATTTCAGAAAAATAGTATCGTATAAGAATCTTTGAATTTCACTGGACAATGCATAAATAACTGGGTTATTGATTATATTATTATGCTTAGCTTATAATCTTCAATAAAGTAATCTGAAAATCGCATTATTATTATAGTAATTAATCTTTTTAAAGCTTAATTTTGAAACATTTTGACACTTTGCCCAATAACAGAAAAAAAATTTGTTTCATATTCACTATGGCGTCAAAAAAATGTGTTGGGAAAAGATTATATAATTAATTTAAGTTGAATGACGTCTTTGAGTTGCAAATGTTCTTGGTAGTTTTGGAAGCTTTTGGATTTCAAGAGTTTTTATATTCACCTTTGGCTTACAGCTGGTACAACAAATGGACAGCAATAACAGACTTTACAAACCATGTTAAGCGTCCTTGTAGTCTCATGTCCATGTTGTATGTAATTTTGGCTTATTGCTAACAACAGGAAACTTTCTGAATTTTAACAATATTTATTTTTTAAATTAATTTCAATCTGAAATTTATGTTTGAATAATTTGCAATTTTGTATATTTTGATAATTTTTCATTCAAAATTGGGTTAAAGATATTACATTTTATATGTTATTAGTGCAATATAATGAAATACATTTTTATTGGAGGTTTTTTACACATCAAAAAGGTTTACAAAAACTTAATATTTTTGAGAATTTCACAATGTTAGTCCAAATAAGTTATTAAGAAAATTTTTTTCTTCAAAAGTTTAAATTTTAATAGAATTGTTTATAAAATTATTTTGAATTTTTTAAATTCTTACTATTTGCCCTTCTACTGCTTTAATACTTAAATCTTATTTTATTTAAGGATTGAGTGTTATTCCCTTAAAAACTTAACATGTGCCTCTTGTGTTTGTTTGGTTATGTCTTTGTCTGAATGAAATAAAGAGCAATTTGCCAAGTTTTAATTTGTCTATAACTGTAATTTTCCTTTGAATTGCAAAAATTTATATCAACTAAGTGTTGTTTTTCATTTAACCTATAACATTTAAAATGCATCTGAGCTAAATGTGAGATACAGTGCTTTTCTTTTTTAAACTTCAAATGCACACCCATAAATAATCTTTAAATATTAAAAACGTTTTCATTTAATTTCGAGAAATCTTAAACTTATAACTTCATTAAAGCTTCAAAATAGCAGTCAGAAAATTTTTACATCCTGATGTATTCCTTAAAATTTTGATATTTTCTACTGATTGCTAGTATATCTTAGCTACTAGGTTTTCAATGGGGATGTATCTTATCTGTTAAGAGTTAAACACATGTTTAATTATTATGAAGCTATTTTTCAAATCATTTTAACCTTATTAACTGTGTCTATATTTGAAATCTCAGTCACAGTTTATAATTAGACTTATGTATTTTTAAAATATTTTGATAATGTATTGTATTATTGAATATTGTTAAAAATCTCTTAAAGCAGAGTGATAGTATTTTTTTATATCCACATTATTTTATAATTTTATATTTTGATTGTAGAATTTTGCAATGTTATGAAGCATGTTGTGTCATTTAATAGATTTAGTACTGTATAAATTTCTTGATAGTCTGTGGTAAAATGAATAGAAATGTGCAATAGTTATAATTTAAAACAAGTTTTCACTAAAGTATTCATAAAAGTATTTTGAGGATTAATGTTTTAAGTTGTATTAGCATAATTTTATTATTGCCTATTAAAATGTGGTGTCTTAAATGTGGAAAAATTAAAATGTGGAGTGGAAACCATTTTATCTAATGTAATAAATTTCGGAGTTTTAAGTACTTAACCCATATATGGCCTATTTTGGAAAGCATAATTTTTATTTACACGGGTGATATTAGTTGCTCTTTTTACATTATACAGTGGTAGTTTATTTTTTACAGAAACTATTCATGTATTTCTTAGTGTAACATAAGTGGAAAAGGAAAAGTAGTGTTTGAACTTAAAAACTTCAACCAACACTTTCCAGCAGTTTCTTTGATATTTAACCATTTTAAAAGCTTTAAATCTGTTAAACATTGAAAATATGTCTGATTCACACTTTTTAATAAACTATAATGTTGGAATGCATATATTTTAATTCTTATTTATTCACCATTGTAAAATTGCAATAACTTTAAAAATTAATTTCATTTTGCATTTTTTTTGCATGCAGAAACATATCATTAGCAGGTAATAGATCAAATGATTACAATATCTCATTTTAGATTTTGTGATCCCATTGGTCTCTGTCTGATTTCCTTTCTTTAATTCATACATACTATTGATTATTCAAGCATGCCATATTTTAGAATTTTTAATTAAAAGATCTCAAAGTTTAATTTAAAACTTTCAAGATATGATAATGTGCAATCAAACTTTAATATTGAGATTGTTTCATACTTCAAAAATTCTGAATTTGCATTTACTATGCAAATACTAGAAAAATTTCTATGAGCTGAATACATTTCTTGGTGACCTTTGTATTTAAAAATTTTTTTATTCATCCAAATTGTTTTTTCCCTCTTAATTTCTGAAAAATTGTTTTCTTGAACTTCCAATTTTAAACACTTTTCTTGAATATTTTTATAAACCCTTTCTTGAAGGAAATGAGAGGTTGTACCTGTCAAATTGTAAATAATTTGCCTCAATCATCCATTCCTTACTAAGTAGATTTATAAGATATGTGTGCACAAATAAGAATAACTACCCATAAAATTTGAAGGAACATGCTAATTAAATGAATTCAATATAAATTGATAGTTATTACTTCCTAGTTTTGCAGTGTGTGCTAATTGAAAGGAATCAGAAATATTAAAAGATGTCATGTTGAAATATGAATGAAAATCAATAATGAAATAATATGTATAGAGGTAAATGTATTTGAAGACAATGATAAAACAGAATTTTGGCAAAACATAAAAACAAATGAATAATCAAAATGTATTAACTTTGTTCGAAGAAACTGTTTTTTGAATCAAATACATGCTATACAACTTTAAAAATTTCAGTACAGGTTTAAGTTTGACTAAATTTAAAAAAATTTTTGATTGAAGTACTCAATTTTGATATCCTGAGCAATATCACAAAATTTTTAGTGTCTCCTTTGAAGTTTGTAATTTTGGGTTTTGACTGTATTTGAAGTATTGATCGCATTTTCAATATTAATAAACATAAATCAAATTGTGATAGTTAAATTATGATATTGTTTAAGAGTTATAACTTTCATTGCCTGAACTCTGTTATTATGAATTCTTTCTTAATAAGATTGAGAAAATATATAATTTGTTAGTTCTTTTAGTTTAGTATAGTTAGTTCTAATCACAAGTCAGTTATATCAAAGAAAATATGTTTGCATTAATTTTCTTTATTGTTTATTATATGTTGCCATTCTCATTCAGTGTTACAATATAAAATTGTCGAATAAATTTATGTTGAGTTGTACCTAGAAAATACACATTTTTATTTAAACTGAAACAAAAGAAATAATGTCTCAAATCTTTTAACCTTATATATATATTTATATATATATATATATATATATATATATATATATATATATATATATATATATATATATAAAGAGTGGGAAGGAAAAGAAAAAGATCACAAAAGTTCGCTTCTTTTATTGAAAAAATATCAAATGCCTTTCTGTGCTGGATAAGGCTAATATTTGTTGTTTTTTATTTATTTAACTATTATGTAAATTTATGTTACCTCATTTTTGAGTTGTCAATTCTTTTAAATTTTACTATTTCTGAAGTTAAAGTAGCTTTACATATGAATGGTAAAAAAATTCACTTCTAGCTTGTCCAATTGATGTACCTTTCTTTTCAGAAACAATTCTTAAAGAAACTTTTTTAATTAACATAGTTGTCAAAAGTATACAAGCCATAGTTTCCCCCACTTGGAATTGAAATCGATTTATAAGAATGTGCTCATTTTAACAGTTGCACACTTTTTATACTATACAAAAGTTTGCATGTATAAAATTGGCATGATTGTATATTATTTTTGGTACGCATTTTGATGTATTTATGAGATAAAATATATGTTATTTTTTTAATTTTAATTGTGGTTTTTCTGTTTCTGAATATCCTCTGCTTTAAGATCTGTATTTATGAGCATAGAAACTTTTTCTTTTCTTCGCCAGCCATTTACTTTGGTCAAAGATTTCTATTAATATGTTAATAAATTAATATTAAAAACTTCCATTCTCTTGGATTCTTTATCTTGTAAATTATTGCTGATTATAATGTTTTGTACTTTGGTAAAATTTTTGAAGAGCTTATTTCATTTCTTAGAATTGTGTTTCATCTGGAATATACTGACTGGCTATTGTGTGATTTGCTGTTTTTATTTTGTTGTGTCTTTTTGGGAGCTTAAGCGATCAAGTTAACATTATGTTCTCATAATAGTTATATATTTTATCAGAATTTCAAATATAGACATTAATTATTGCTGATTTTTTCTTTTCTTTTGTAATGCATCCAGTTATGTGCCATTGGCTGGCACCTTGTCACGTGTCTTTCACAGCTCCCAGTAAGTGACAGCTCACTCTTTCTCCAAATTGCTTGCATTATGTATTGTTTCTTCTAGATAGGCATAACATTCTATTTGCTTTTCGAATTTTAGTTGCTTTGTTATAATTTTTTTCAATTAGTATTAGTTGCCAAATTATTGTTTAAAATGAGTTTGCTGTGTAAAAACTAGAAATTTGTGTATACTTAACTGTTTTAAGTTTTAAGCAATAAATTACCAAGCTTATTTTCATGATAAAATATATTGTGTTTTTTTTTCTATTCATATGATATAAATAATGATAGACAAAAATATTTTTTAAATTTTTTTTTAAAGATTTTGACTTATTTTAAATGGATAGCATAAAAAAAATGATGATAAAGTTAAAGAATCTCTTGAACTTTCTGTTTTTTAAGGCCCATTTCTAACTAACTAATATACTTACTCATGAAATGTGAAATATGTCATTTGTAGATCAAGTACTATCATTACTGCATCAAGACTAATGTAGTAGATGTTAGAACTCTCTTTTTTGCAATAACAATTATTATTTTCTATTGATTTTGTTAGTAATTTAATATTAATTATAATTTTTTGTATGAAATTTAATTCTCCCCCGCTAAAAAAAAATAAATGTTTTCTTTGACTTTGATATTAAAATATTTCTTAGTGAGTTGATTTTCTCTAGATAAATAAGGGTTTTACAATCCTATGGTATCCTAATGAGCTTTTCTCTTTTGTTTTGTTTCACTTTTTCCTTTTAACTTTGCAGCAGACATAGTTTTTAGCACCATTTAGCTCTGTTATTTTGAAAAGGTATTTTTGTAAGAATTTTACCTTTTGTTTGCCACTGCATATTCACATCCTGTTCTTGTGCCATTAAATTGTACCTTAAATCTTAATACTGTTAAAAAATATATATTCTATTTACTGCTATTATATCGATTTTATATTTTAAAGAATGCAAAACAAGATGTCTTCATTTGTGTTAGACCCCAAAATTTAATGTGTCATTTTTTTTTCATATTTAACTTTATTTACATTCACTTTTATCTATTAATTACTGGAAATTAAAATTTTTATTTCCCATATGAGTGAATTAGTAAGAGAACAGTTTTGATACAAATTGTACTTAAAATATATTATGAAATAAAAAAAAATTAGGATATGGTTTGCTTAATTTATATACTAATGCATCTGTAAATAGGGTAAGTACTTAATGACAATTCACTTGCATATAGTATCTCAGGTGTTTGAAATGCAAGCAATTGGCCCTTATCAATTTAGTATACCAATCTTTATTTGGCATTTTTGAAAAGTTTCCATCAAGGTTTTGTTTAAATGAAACATTTAAACTAGGATCAAAATTATTCAAAAGTAGTTTCATTTAATGCTTTTAGATACAATTACATTGTATTTTATACTTAATAACCTTTTAATAAAGTTTAACAGTTCAACCGAATTCTAAACTACTTAAGGAGAAAATGCATTCCATTTGTTGAATACAAAAGTATATCCATGTTTCTTGGTGACCAATTTGTTAAAAATACTTTATCTGTTAAAAGTTATTTTAATTTAATGCCAAGCAGTTTTAGAATAGAGAGCCAGGACTGATTCTTGTTCTATTGATTATTATTTGATGAATTAAATTTTGTGTAGCTATGCAAGCTTCAGGGATTAGATTTTTCGCTTTTGTCTCTCGAATTTCAGCCTTTTTATAAAAAAAAAAATCGATTTTCTAATAGTTTTTTTATTTTTTTTAAATTTTTATAAATATTCCACTTTTTCTGAAAATTTGGTCTTTGAAATAAAATAATTATATTTATTTCCAATTTTCAATTCTTATTCACGAGATTTTAATATCAAACAACGATTTTCGTATTTTCCTGATTTAAAAGTTGCGCATTGCGGTTCGTATTCACACGATTTAAATATCGTACATCACGATTCTTATTTACAAGGTTTAAAAATCCAATATCGCGATATGTATTTATGCGTTTTTAAAACCCTATGCAGCGATTCGTATTCACGTGTTTAAAATCCTATGTCGTGATTCGTTTATGCGGTTGTAATGTCAAACATTAATTTTTGTATTTATATGTCATTTAAAAATTAGACATTAAGATTTGTTTTCACATGATTTAAAAATTATGCATCGTGATTTGTATTTACACTTTCTAAAAATTACGCATCATGATTTTTTTCTCCACATTTTTTAAATTCGATATAGAGTTTCATAGTCACGTGATTTAAAAGCCACATATCGGGATTCATATTCTTTCTATTTAAAATCAAATATTGCAATACTTATTCACACGATTTTAAAATAATGCATGTGGTTCATATACAATTTTAAAATTGGGATTTGTCATTGAGATTTATAATCACATGGTTTAAAAGTCACACTCTTTTTGTCAAAGGTTTGGATATCATTGTGTATATATATATATATATATATATATATATATATATATATATATATATATATATATATATATATATATATATATATATATATATATATGTATTCATTCTTGGATTTCCTCTTTTTTACTTTCTTACTGCTCTCACCCCTGAAGCTTATATGTAAGTTTGAAAACCATCACAGCTGGGATTGTTATTTAAAGAACAGGGTGCTTAGCGTTTTTGAAAAAGTGCTTAAAGGTGCTCTTTTCATCGGGTGTTTTTAAAAAGTTCTTCATTTTCCCTTTATTAAAATTATATATTTTCTTTACCATGTCGATTTTCGCCACGAATTGTGTGTCGCCACGAAAGCGTAATTTTCACATTGTTCTATTCAACGTTTTTACAATTATTTCAACCACAATCCATTATGGCATACCGACAGTCTGTAGCATATAAAAGCGCCAATAATTTTGCACATTTGTTGAAATACTTGCGGGTCTGCATATATGTATATTGAGTTCGATTCAGTGAGAAGGATTCTAGCACTCTCATATGCAACTCTGTTGCATTCTGCATGAGATTCTCAATTTCAGGCTTCCTTTTCCTCCCTCTGAAATCGCATTGAGTAATCTCTCGAATTTTTGCTGATCAGGGAACATATAGTTTTTTAACCATAAGATTTTTATTTGAGAGATTGTCCACCAATTGCATTAAATTTTTGTAAACTTTTATGCTTTATAAATTTTTTTTACTTATTACTTTTTATTATTGTATTATTACTTTTAAAATTTTTAGTACTCTTTAATTCTTTAATGAAAAAACTTGATAATATTTACAGACAAGATTTTAAAAAAGTATGAAGTAAGAGGGTCTTTCACTATTTTAAATGCAGCAACAAATCTTTTGTTATTCAGATTTGTCTTTCCAAAAAACTTTAATTCATCTCTTAATGATTTGATAAAAAATCAATTGAAATCAAAAACTCAATTTTCTCAGATTTGTTAAACTGACAAAAATATTTAGCTTCAATACTCATTGTATTTACATTTCATAATTATATAATATTTTTTAATCATTTCACTAAAGAAATATTGTACCATGTAACAAATTTCAATAAATTTATTAAAAGCCATTCACTAATATACAATTGTAATATGAATTTATTAAAGTTTTCGGGTCTAGAATGAACAAACATCGTAAATGATACTAAAATGAATCAATTTACAAATGGAATTTTTTCTTTTTGAAATATTTTATTTTAATTTATTTTTCATTAGTTCTTTACATGCGAATATATTTCAGTCTATCGATAATGTTGAGATGACAGGTATCACATGCTCTGATGACAAAACTATGTATTATAAATGATATTAAATAGTTGGACTTAAAAATGATAGTTTTTCTTCATTTACTATTATAATTTATTACTAATTTTATTTGTCAACTTAAGTTTTTCTTTTGTTATAATCATAATTAGAGCGTTTTTCTTCATTTACTATTATAATTTATTACTAATTTTATTTGTCAACTTAAGTTTTTCTTTTGTTATAATCATAATTAGAGCGTTTGTCGGAGGTAAAGGACGCCATGTCATTTTGTTTCTAAAATTGAGTTGATAGCATATCCATGTTGTAGATTTTTCACTTTATCTTGTGTTATAAAACACTGCGTCCTATCATTAATGGCGGAATTAGGCAGTTGGCGAGATCCCCATGTTCAACTTCCTCTAAAGTTATAAGATGCTAAAATCTGATCTCAAAAATTAAATTTTTGGGACATGGTGTCCTTTACCTCCAACATATAGAATTGATCTTGAAGGATGGATTTATGTAAAAAGAATTTTTCTTGATTCCCTTCCTTCTCTGTTCAATGTCTAAAATCCATTTAATAGCAAATTTTATATTTGTTTAATATTATACCTTAAAATTTATTTTTATATCTATATTATCATCGATACTTTAATACTACAACCATGTTTTTCAAATGTTTTAAAATAAATTTTATTTAAATTAAATACAACTTTCAATTAATTATTATTTCCAATTCATTATTATTCACAGTTACCACATGCTATAAACTACATGCTACCATTTTTATTTACACAATTTTAAAAAACATACATCACAAATTATTTTTACCCACTTAGCATTTAGCATTAGTCCCTGCTTTCCTAAAGTTTAATCTGCATTTCTTTTTTTATTTATTTTTTATTAAAAAAACTTTTTTTTTCATTGGGGAATAGTCTATAAAGGAAATTTAAGTACAATTTTTTCATAGGGCAGCAAGACTTAAAAGCTTTACTTTACAAATTGAAATTTAATGGAACCAACTGCTTGTTGACTGCTGGCTTGCCTTAATTTTTTTCAAAAATTTAAGGAACATTTTATCTGTCCATGTAGAATTATTTCTGTGCAATTTTAGAGAAGTTTCATTTTGTATGCATAATATTGCACTTGCATTATGTTTGCTTGAGCGAAAAAATTCCAAATCAAAATTTCAGACTTGTTTATCATTTGTTCCTGTGTTTTCAGTTCCAATTTTTATTTGATACAGTTGAAGTGCTAAAATAATACTCACCCACATTCCAATGTATGTTTTTTAATGCCGTGAATAATTTTTGTTTTGCTTTGTAGATATTTATGCATAATTAAATGATTTGATATTAAACCATTTTAGTTTTCCTTTTTTCAATTTTAGTTGGCAAAATAAAATCTCTATGTTATTAATAATTTTTTTTTAAAAAAAGGTATGATAACAATTATGCTTAAAATATATTTTTGTTTTTTGAGTTTGAATGGATGTCTGCAAAATTTTTGTAACTATGGGAAGTCTTGTAACATATCATAATTTTACTTAATTTGTTGGTTGGTTTACCATTTTCCATTTCTAATTTTTTTATGCTAGTTATAACTTTTTTCTACATTGTAAAATAATTTTTTCTTCACTAGAATTTATTACAAACCTTAAATAAAAAGAAATTTTCTTGTATTATGTAATATTCAATAAAATGGATTCTAAAATCTTAGTTCCCTTTATCTGCAGCCCTCAGCTAGTTGACAGTGTACAAATTCTGCATAAAATTATCTTATTAATGTGCCTTTAAAATTTTAAAAGTCTGCATATAATCTAAGATCTGCTGTTTTTAGTCTGATCAGATTTTTTTTTTGAGTTTGAATTTTAGTTGTCCTTCTGTATTATTTTTAATTTTCTTTTTTTCTCATTCTTACTTATGATATATTATTTCTGTTTCATAAAACACATAAATTGGTGGGGACATATTGATTACTCCTATCAAAAAGACTCTTAGAAAATTAATTATTAATGTAATATCACATAAGCAGTTATTTAAATTAGTTTTTGATTAATTAGCTTTTTTTAAATATGTGTTTTAAACTATTTTTTATTTATCTCTATTAGTATTTTATTAGTTTTATCGCAATTGGTAAACAATTAAAAATATAAATGCTTTAGCTGCAAAGTTTGCAGCAATTTTGTTAGTAAGGTTTTTACTCAAAATATAGTCTGGCTATATGTATACAGTTTATAGTTTAGCAATAGCCTGTAATTTAGCAATAAATGCCATGTTACAAAAACGTTTGGTTAGTGTAAAACTTATTAATTAAATGATTTCACTTCTTAATTAATAAAAATTAGTGTCATTTAGTCTAATTTTTGTTTTTATTTTTCTGCCAAAGAATCTTACAACTTTTGCAGGTTTTGAATGTTTCTTTTCTTCAGTAAATAATCTTAAACTCAATTTCTAGTTCTGGTATTTTTATTTTGACAGCTGGTGGTGGTTGTAATGTAATGTTGGTAATTTTCTTCTTAGAAATTTATTATTTACATTTTTGATGAGAAGATACAGTTTTGATGAAACAAAATACCTTTGTTATTCTAGAGTGCTTTCATAGTTTTTCCTTTTATTATTTTTACTTTATGATTGTCTTTTTTTATAGTTCTTCCTTCATTGTTAGATGGTTGCCTCTAACCTTTTCTGTACCTATTTACAATAGTGAAATCAGTGTTTTAATTAAATGTAAACAATATGATTTTAAATTGAATATTTTAACTGATCAAATGCTCATATTTATGTATGCAATATATGTATAAGCTCTGTATGTTTACCTGCCTTGCAAAACCTATTTTAACTTAAACAGTTTGTGACCTCTTTAAGTTAATTTTTTTATAGTTAAGAATAATCTTCAATCTAGCTATTTGCTCTACACTGTATTAAATCAAAAATAAATATTTTTAGTAAAGCGTTTAACACCACCTTTCAAAAGGTTATTTGCTTAATTGAACATAATTTAGTTAGTTAAATGCTTTAGTTATTTTTAGAACAGTGTTTTTTGTCAAATTAAATTTCTCACTACAAACCATATAATATTTTATGTCAGTTTTCTCTTGTATTTGTTGTAAAAAAAGTAAAATTATGAGTTTGACAATGTTCAATATAATAACTATATTTACACTGTTTTTTGTATTTTGGAGAAAATGCATATTTCTGACTTAGCCAATTTAAAGCAAATTTATCATTTAATGAATTTAAATTATTTTTTAATCATTGACGTTTCTACTATATCATTTTATTCATTTATATTTGTTTTCTTTAGATATCTAGATGAGGTAGCTTTACATCACTTGATTGATGCACTTTGTAAATTGTCATCTGAATCTATGGAATTAGCTTACACCAATAGAGTATGTATAGATTTTATTCTTTTATTATCATTGCTATCTTGTGAAAGTCTTGGATAGTACTCATGTATATTTGTCAATTTTTAAGTTATTTACTGTTTTATTTATAGGAACCTTCACTTTTTGCTGTAGCTAAGCTGTTAGAAACTGGTCTTGTGAACTTATTTCGTGTTGATGTACTTTGGAGGCCAGTGACTAATCATCTGTTGGAAGTGAGTTTTTAAAAATATTTTTTTGATTAAAAATATTTGATTTTATCCAAATATATTTATGGTTTCATTTAAGGTTTGCCAACATCCACATATCAGAATGCGAGAATGGGGAGCAGAAGCTGTAACATTTTTGGTAAAAGCTGCTCTTTATCATAAATATGAACCATCTCTCAAAGAAAATAAAGTAAGATGATATTGTAACATTGATTTATTGCTATTTTTTTAATGTGTGCTCAACATTTATTTCAATTTAAAAAATAATTTCTAATTTTTAGTTAAGAACAATTTACAAACAATGTCTGTTTTGAAACGCTTAATATCTCTCTTTGTATTTTTATGTCTTTCACGTTATATTTTATTTATATTTTACATTATACTTACTTTAGCTCTAATTTTATATTTTATTATAATTTCTTTATTGCAGAAATTGCAAACAATGTTGTTAAGTCCACTGCAAGAACTATCCTCCATTTCTCATCCTGATATAAGACAGAAACAGTTAGATTGTGCATTACAAGTTCTTCACAGTAGTGGTGATATTATATCTAGTGGATGGCCTCAACTTCTAGATGTAATTGGTGCAATAAATGAAGATCATGGGTATTTTTTTGGATTTCTGTAAATTAAAAATTAATTACATAATCATCCTTTTTTTAAAAATTTAATAGCTGTCCTAAATCTGTGGAAACTATTGAGCAACATAGCTGCAAAATCTTAATCATGATTTTTGATATAAATTAAATAAATGGTATTTAGTTGATTTTACTCTTGTTCTATTACGATAGAGATGAAGAACTAATGGCATGTATGCCAGTAGGTAGCATGTGGCAGGCATTTCAGTGGCACATAAGTGCATATCTAATTACTTTTATTTACCAACATTTAATTGAAGCAATCTTAGAAAAATAACCTGAATGCTATTGAATATTAAAAGTTGATTCAGAAGCAAGTACAATTTTAGGCACAATTATGATATTTTCCAAGATTTGATTGTGACTAGTGCCACTTCCACAAGAAAGTTCGTGTTGTAGGGGAGATTGACTCTTTGGTAGAAGTGCGCAAGTCTAAGAAGTACGCAAGTGCAATAAACTGTAAAGAGAGAACTAAAACTAAATTGCAAATTATGAAAAATGTGTTCTATGTTTGAGCTTTCATACACTTCAGAAGGTGTTTTTGTCATTTTATTCAACTGAGTGTGCGAAATGTGTGTAGATTGAAACACATGTTACATCAAATATCTAAAAGTAAACTCTTGAAATATTTTCAAAAGATGCCTTCAATGATCCAAACTTGAAATCCCAGTCCCACGTCTGAGGTAAGGTGTGGAAGCAGGTTAACTTCAAAATTTTAAAATGAAACCCATATTTTTTACTGCTGATTTGGATTTTCCAGAAATGTACCCTAATTTGACTTGCAGACTAATGAATTTGGGTTCATGGATGGCAGTGTAATTGCAAATGAAAATGGTGTAAAATCTTTTTAATTGAGATGTCTTGAGAAATTCATACTTTAAAATACATAGTAAGTGACACTAAACACGGCCCTTCTTTACAGTGTCGCCCTAGCACAAGTATTTTGACTAGATAGTTCTGACTACCATGACTCTTCCATCCGGTTTATATTTATTAGCACATAGCTATGGTAATAGCATAAATATTTATATATAAAATTGCAAAGGGCAATTTTTAAATCTAAAGTGGTAGGCAGCTGAAAAAAATATCTACTTGGTCTATACAAGTATGTACAGTAAGCAATATATATATCTCACCTTGAAGAATTCATGATCACTTGCTAAAAACCAAAAGCTTACTCTCTCTGAATAAGTATACTTATTTTAACGGGTTTGGATATGGAGGATGGTTGGGGGGTCACAACCATCTGGAAAATATCATTCCATTTGTTTAAATCAGGAGAGTAGTTGTTTGGGCTAAATTTTTGTGAACTAAATTTTTTTCTGTTCCAAGCTGCAAAAATACTAGGAGAGTTCTTAAATAATCATTTATTTTAAAAAGTTTATGAAATGTTGCTTTTGTTGCAGTAAAATAGCCTTTATGGGAGTTTATTTTTAGGAGATATATAGGATTTAACTAACTCTAAGAGCCTCTCTAATCTTTCATCATTTTTGATTTATTTCTTTTTATTTTCACTTTAGGGCATAGTTTCTGTCACCATTTATGTAATTCTACCTTAAGTAGACAATATTGTGCATTTTTTAAAATGAATTTGGCTTTATAATTGAAAGCCTCCAAAAGTAAGGTTAAAATATTAATAGTTTTATTTCGGGATTTACAGTATATTTGTACTGTTTAATTTTGTCATATTTTAAAAAGTTAGTGTCCATTATTGTATACACTATGTTATTGCCAATCATCCATTTCCCAAAGCTGTATTTTCTTTAATATTTTTTAATGTTTGTCATTTTTGTTCTAATTTTTTAGTGAGTCATTGATACGATCAGCCTTTCAGTGCCTTCAACTTGTTGTTGCTGATTACCCACCAGTAATGCCATGTACTTGTTTGCAGTTATGTGTAGATGCAGCTGCCAAATTTGGCTCTCAAACACAAGAACTAAATGTTTCTTTAGCAGCTATTGGCCTTCTTGTAAGTGCAGTATTTCATTCTATTTCACTTTGTAACTTTAACAATATTTTTATTGTTATTCTTCTGCACCTCAATTAGGTGAAATAAACTACTGGCATTAGACTCTAATAGAATACTTTTTTTCTTTGCAAGTGGAATTCAAAAATTTTATAAGGTTAAAGGGTTTTAATGTTTTAGAAGATTTTTTCATAAATTGCATTATTAATGTTAATGTATAAATTCTATACATGATAATGAGATGTATAATAAGAAGTATATTTCTATAATAAGAAGTATATTTCTATTATAAGAAGTATATTTTTTAAATAAAATGTTAACTTTGAATAATGCATAATTCTATAAATGTTATTCATGGTCAAGAAATTGTAAAGCTCTTCCTTACTGTCTCATTAAACAAATAGTAATCAAAACCTATACATTAAAAGAACTGCACTTAAATGATAATCATTAGTTATGAATAATAATTTTTTTTAGAATTTAAAGATAAATAATAAAGTTTATAATTTCCATGTAGCGTACTGATATATATATATATATATATATATATATATATATATATATATATATATATATATATATATATATATATATATATATATATATATATTTCTTGAAAAATGAATGTCAAAATTGCTGAATATTTCAATCAATTTCTTCAAGTTGTTAAAGCAATTTTGATTATTGCATGATACAAAAATACTGTTTCCATAAAATCATTATAAATTATGGTGTCTAACTTTTTTATGCAAATATGTTAAAAAAGTTTTTATTTGGAAAGCTTTAGCATGCCTAGACTTAAAGTAAATTTGTTTAATCATTTTTAGTCCTAATTTTGTTGTTTCATTAAATTATTCCATATGTGAAAATAATGTTGCATGTTAAAAATAATGCAAAACTTGTATCTCTATTTTTATGAATTTTATATCTTTTTCTTTTAGTGGAATATTGCTGATCATTTGTTCCAGAATAAAGAAAAAATTTCTCAAAATTTGTCCTCAGCCACTGATGAAGAACTCACTTCCTTGAATTCATTACAGATTTCTAACTTTGGTTTTCCTTTGTTGCCATTCGATAAATTGTGGTTGAGTTTGTTTTGTAGACTAGGAGATCTTTGTGTTGACTCAAGACCTGCAGTTCGAAAAAGTGCTGGTCAAACATTGTTTTCTACTTTAAGTGCTCACGGATCATTGTTGCAGCAAACAACATGGCAGGTTGTACTTTGGCAAGTAAGTCAATATATTAGTATGAATATATCCAGGTTGAAGTACATTTTCATTATTAGCTGAAATTTGAAGAGTTTTGGGAACTTGCTATATTAAAAGAACTCATTCAATAATTTAAATAATTCTACAAATTATTTTTGCAAAAGCATTGTTTTTTGGAATCAAACAAAATCTTCTTCATTTTGCTTATTTATATTTAACTAGTATAATAGAAAAAAAATGAATAAAAATATTTGGATATAAAATTATTAGAAGAGACATATACAGCACATTACAAAGTTATTATATTATTTGTGTAATAGATTTATTAAAATTCGGTTCTTATTTTTACACACTCATTATAATCATTTCTATTCTTTATGACTGAAAAATATTTTTCATAGAAAATTTTACTATATTTTGCATTAAATAGTATTATAGTTTGGGGATTTTATTTGTGTAGGTTCTCTTTCCTCTGCTTGATAGAGTAAGATCTTTATCTGGAACTGCATCTACTGATAAAATTACTGATATGGGTGGAAATATTCTTATTCATCACTCAAGAAACACAGCTCAAAAGCAGTGGGCTGAGACTCAAGTAAGCTCACTAATATATCCAATTTATTATTTTTTTGTAATCATTAGTTACTTTTCTAATAATAATGAAGTATTTTAAGATCTGTCAGGATTTAAAAATGAGTATTTTGAAATTGTGCTTGAATATGTTTAAAATGGTTTTTAATTCTCTATTTTATTTCTTTCTTAGGCTCTTATATTACATCATAATTTAATTTTATTGTTCGATTTAAAATTGGTGGTGCTATCAATTTTGTTTTATTCATGTTCTCCGTAATAAAGCAAAACAAATTATTCTTTGTTATGAAATAGAAAAAAATTATAATTTAAGTTATAAAATTTATCATTGCTAGAAAACTTGTTTAACAAGCTGTATCTATTAGTTTCTATGTATCTACTGTCTACTACATATTATATTTATTATGTTTTAGAGCTAAGAGGTTTTTTATGTTTGTTTTCATGTACAATTATTAAGTCCTATTATTATTTTCAAACATATCCATTTTGAGTTAATAAAAATATCAGTTACAAAAACTGTACACTGCAGTGCAGATTATATCAAAGGATTGCTTATTAGTTTTTAATATTCTGCTTTTAGTGAAAAAAATTAATTAAATAATGAAGGCTTATATAAAACTCGTTTCACAGCCTTCTACAGTTTGAAAGAAAATTAGTGTGGTTGTCATCATTTTTTAACAGCTATAATAGATTGATTCGTTGCAAAATGAAGTAGTTCCAAATTTTACATGTTCTATAAATCATAAAAAAAGTGTTTGATCATGTGATAACAAACTAACAAGATTCTCTTTTATACTAGCAAAAAGAAATGCTTAGAATGATATCTTTTTTAAATCAAACAAAATGCTTTTTCTCTTTTTTTTTTCTAACACTAACTCCAAACATTAAAAAATATGATACATCTTTTTTTGTACCAAGCCTTTAAATTTCTAATATATCTTTTCATGTTTTTCATGTTCAAATGCATTTGCTTATTCATACCTTCCTATAATTTCATTATTATTAAATTTTTAGGTTTTGAGTTTATCTGGTGTTGCTAGAATTTTTCACACCAAACGTGATGTTTTGCAGAAACTAGGAGATTTTCCAAGAGCATGGGCATTACTTCTGGAGTTCATTGAAAGTTCATCATTAAGTAAAAATAATGAGGTTTGTTTTATTTATTAAATTAAGCTCTGGTGTGAAATAGTTCAAAGTTTAGAACCTTCTCTTAAACTTTAGAAGCCTTGCTTAATGTGAGTTATAATGTGCCATTATGATTTCTTGACCTTTATTTCCACAATTTGTTTGTCCCACACAGGACTGATCGCAAAGACATGGTTCCCAGTAGAACACCGAAGTCGAGCATCGCTGGCTGTGGTCATTAAGCGGGTGGGTGACCACTTTGATCAACCTGTGTAGGGACCGAGGGTGCATGGTATTGGTCCTCGTTAAACTGTTCTACCATAAAGTGCTCGTCGTTGCGCAGGTTGTCAGGCTACCAAAGTAGGGGAGCCATCCCCTTCACAGAGGATCAAAATTGCGATGGCTTGTCTTCGGATCATCCTCAGGAATGTTTTCCAGACCATTGCCAATAGCCCATTGTGCATCCCCAGTGCGATGTAAATAAAGTACCTACCACAATTAGTTTAAGTATATTATTAATTAGAAATCCAATTAAAAGGTTAAAATATTCGTTCACTTTAATTATCTAATTTTGTTGATCTTTTTTGTTCTGCTAGTCGAAGAGCTAAAATTAATACAGGGAATAATATGCTTTTGAGTATGTTGCATAATTTTGTAATCTTCATCTTTGAGCTGTGTGATATGTAAAGAATTCAACATATGACCCTTTAGGAGATAAATTTTTCATTATTCGTAAATTTTAGAAGTTTATGAACATTCTCAGATATGATACACAAAACAGATCATTATTCAAAGTAAAACCCGGAATGTGTTGGAATCAGCAGATATCAGATTAGCTAAAACTAGCAAAAACAATTTTAAAAAAATCTTGTTTTCTGTGTAACCATATTTTTATGATCCTTATTATTTTGTGCCATATAAATTAATGAAATAAAAATGTTGCTTATTATTTCTAAGTCTCTTAATTATTTTCAGGTTTCTTTTTCTGCTTTGAAAAGTTTTCAAGAAATTTTGAACATCAGTCATTATCAGGAGCCAAGAAATGGAAAAGTAAAAGTTGAACCTGTTACTCAGAATGATGAGGAATCTTCTTTACAAACGTATGTATCTTCCTATCGTTCTCAAAGCCAAAAACTTTTACTACTAGCATTCTTTGAGGTTTTAGTAATTAGAGAAGCATTACTTATTGTTATATAATGAGTTGTTATGGAAAAATTAGTGAAAATCTTATCGGTTTAAAAAAGTGTCAATTTAGAGAAATTATTATTATAATAGAACACAAATAATCTAAACCTTGTTAATCCTGCATATGTGGTTTAAAGTCACAATTATCATGACAAAAAATGGGCGATTTCATGGAAAGAACACAGTGTTCCACAAATGGCAATTGTATACAGGATTGCTAAATGTGAACTTATTAAATATAATTTTTGTGTATTACATTAGATTTAATCATGTATATTTTAGAAACTTAGCATTTGTTATACCAGGTAATATTTATTCTTGCATTACAAATTTACTTTTTCTCACAAATGTGAAAAGCTTAATGTATCAAATAAGATAACAATTTAATTTATCTTGTGATCCTTTTTTTAAGAAAATAATTCTTTATTTACCGATTTAGGCCGTAATCTGAAAAATATATCTTAATTGTTTAGTCTTGAAAGCAGTCAAAAGTTTGAAACACATCATGTTAATTTTACTTTTAGCATGTTATGCCATATCTCTGAAACTAATTAAGTGAATAAAATTTTTTTATACGCAATTTTTTATTTTTATCAAGAAAATCTATATAGATAAAACGTTTTAATTAATTATTTATTTTTTGATTTTACTTCATTAAGTATAGTTGAAAAATTTTGAATTATAAGATATTTAAATTTTTACGTTATTTGATATTACATAATGGTTAATGATCAAATCTAAAATTTGAGACAAACAATTGCTTAGTCCTTTTGCATTTATATAGCTATTTTTCAGAGAAAACTATTGATAACAATTATGGGAGTAATGTTTATATAGAAGATCAGTAGATGTGTAATATTATTTTATATTGACTGACATGCAAAATTAAATATATTAGTGTTCATTATCATTTTCCAGTGAAGTTGCTTTATGGAGTGCTGCCTGGAAAGTTTGGTATAACATCGGAATAGAAAGCACAAAACCTCCTCCAGATCGATTGATTGATAATGCTCATGCAAAAAATGATTATTCCATGCTTTATGTACCTGCGCAACAATTTCTGACTGCATTAATTCAAATATTTCCATCTCTCTTCCAGCATATAAAGGAAAGGTAACAAGAAAATTATAAAGTATTTTTGAAAATATTTTGCAGCTTATGTGAATAAAATAATGCAGTGTATTTTATGGATAGTTTTTTACAGGGTTATATTTTTTATTCTCACTTGTTTGTCTGCTTATTCCAAATCAGAAACATTTAATTTTTTCATCATATTTAATGTTTTTAGTTTAAAAGACAAGTTATTTTACAAAAAAAAGTGATTTTCCAAATTTCAAAAATTATATTTAAATTGATTAATAAAATAACTAACTACATAGCTTAGTCAAGTTAGAAACAAGAGATTAAATTCTATGAACTAGATTGTATGTATCATTGAGGTATAACTTTGAGGAGGGAGAAGATCTTTATGTAGGATTTTTCCTATAACTATTCATAATGCATTATTCTGTATCCTTTTATGTTAAACTTTTTATTTTTTTTAAGAGCCAGTTCTTTTTTTTAAAAAAAGAATCAACAAATCAGGCAGGTTTGGATGCTTGAAATTTTTGATTTTCTTGAAATTTTCAGGTCATATTCTTTGTGTAAAACTATTAAACACACATTTAAAAAAAATTGATGTTTTGGGGGTAAAAGCTGAAGATCATCTGGAATTTTGAGAAAAACACTTTAATTTACAAGTGGCAGTACTTGTAAAATGTGCAAACCGTTATTTTAGGTTCCATAATGTTTACAGTAACTATTAAGACATACTTTCTGTGGACCTCTACATCAAAGGTCACAGATCATTCAAAATTCTTCAAAAAAAAGGCTTTTTTCTTAGGCTTTGACCATCAAAATCTACTATCACCATTAGTGAACCACAAAGGTATATATTTCCATGAATACATGTCAATGAGTAACTACTTCTCTTGGCTCCTTTTTTATTTTTCTCTTGTTTACATTCAACTAACCGGTATTGAACTTGGTGTGCCAGCTCAAGGGTTGTGACATATTGTTTCAGGTGTATTTTTTTTATGTTTAATGTATTTTCTTACTAACTGATTTTTATTTACTGTCTTGCTATTGGCTCTCCTCTGAAACTAGTTACTGAAGTTGTTATTTTATAACAGTTAATATGTTAAAGATGAGGTATTAAATATTTCCGAAACTGTTGATAACAAATTGGTTTTCATCTCATTTACTTGATTTTATTTCATTTCCTTAATTCTAAAGCATCCATAGTATCTAAAACTTTGTCTGTATAACAATGTAATGTACTATTTATCTATAATATCTTTTATAACTTTTGATCTATTAGTTGTATCAACCTGGGTGAGGTTGTATTTAATTCAGCTTAAAAAGTACATCTAAACGCTATGTCACTTGTCTAGATTGCAAAGTGTGAGCCAAAGACAGTGAATTCTAGATTGAGACAGCAACTCACCTTGAGAGATGGTGCTAATTTCAGATATTCATATTGGGCCTTAATCACATTTTTTAAAAATAATTAACAGCTTTCACACAACTATTTATGTATTCAATTACTTTGGTACGCTTCACACTTGAGGGACATATTATATAAAATTTGAATTGGTAACTATAGATCTGAGAATTGATTTTATTTCTGCTGTACTTTAGACTTTTTTTCTAGTTATCGAGCTTTAGTGAAGACAGTTAATGACCTTGAAAGTTGTACAAAGTTTTAGTTTCTTGGTATTTGAAGTTCAATTTTAAGGTCACAATCAATATACCCCACACATGTTTATTTTTTTAGATACTATTCATTGGTATGTATTCACAGAAATATATGCCTTTGTAGTTCACTGTTGGAACTAGTAGATTTAGTATTCAAGGGTAGATTTAGTTGTTACTAGTGTTCAAAGTCTTAAAAAAGCCTTTTTGCGAAGATCTTTGAATGACTGGTGCAAAAGTCTGAAAATATTTTTATCTTATTAGTTGTGTGAACTTAGTGGAACATAAAATAATAGCCAGTGCTGGGATTCACTTGTTTCACATTATATGCCGCCACTTGTAAATTGATGTGCTTCTCTCAGAATTCTAGAGGATCTTCAGTTTTTACTCCCCCCCCAAAAAAAACTTCACTGTTGGAACTAGTAGATTTAGTATTCAAGGGTAGATTTAGTTGTTACTAGTGTTCAAAGTCTTAAAAAAGCCTTTTTGCGAAGATCTTTGAATGACTGGTGCAAAAGTCTGAAAGTATTTTTATCTTATTAGTTGTGTGAACTTAGTGGAACATAAAATAATAGCCAGTGCTGGGATTCACTTGTTTCACATTATATGCTGACATTTGTAAATTGATGTGCTTCTCTCAGAATTCTAGAGGATCTTCAGTTTTTACTCCCCCCCCCAAAAAAAAAGAAAACTATTGTTTTTGCTAAAATGAAAAAACATGCACCTTTTAGTTTTATATAACGACCATAACCTGAAAATTTCTACAAAATCAAGTCAAGTATATAATATCACCCTCCCTATATAACCCTCGATATAACCCTCCCTGATGTTTTTAAAAAAAAAAAAATTATTTTAAACTCATCTGTAACTCATATGTAACTGCTTTTAATCATATTTAATTTGTGATAGGAAAAGTGTTCATTCAAAGTTGATGTTGATCCTGATCCAATTTGATTTTAGAAATGCTCATGTTGTTAATAAATTTGCACTCTTGATATGTTTTTATTGTAAAGCAGCATATAATTTTTTTTGCATGTATCTAGTGCGAAAATAATATCTATATAAATCTAGTAAATATGAAGAAATAATTACATATATCTACATAAAAAAAAACATTATAAAATTATTTTTAAATATGAACAATTATTTTTCGCTATTTTAATTAATTATTTTTATTTTTTGTCAGCAATTATCACATATTACTTTTAAAAAAAAAGATAAATTTTTTGTTTATTTTTTACTAGTTTATGTGTGAAAAGTTTGCAGATTGTTAAAATTTTTTTTTACAAAAAAAAAAAAAACTTTAATTGCTTTAAAAAATTCACTTAGTTATATCAATGCATGAAATGCCTGGTTGACAGAGCGCTGGACTCACGCTTGTGAGAACGGGACTTCAAATCCAGGCTGTTGATGATTCCCCGTGTAGTAAATGGTGACTGGTGGAGGTTAAATCCGTAAGGTCCTCCATGTTCCCTTATCAAATCAGTACCTCTAGGGGTACTGAATTGGAGATTGATTGTTCTCTGGTTCAGGTCAAAATTATGATCTGAAGATGAATGAATGGGTCCGCCCTATAAGCAGGTGTGATGTATGAGTGTCGCAGAAGTCGAATTCTTGGCCATGGATAGCTGCACTGGAAAACAAGAACAATTGCACCCCCTCTGCCGTAATGGCCGATGAGAGCAACAACAATGCATGAAATCTATTTAAAAGCATGACAAATTATTCAAATCATTGTTTTTTATACTTAAATCATCAAATTCCTTTAAAAAAAAAACAGTCAATTCATCTAAATTGCTGACTTGATCAAGTCATTTGATTTAAATTATTGACACCCTATTTGGAAGTATTTTGCAATTGTGTATTAACTGAAGTTTTTTTTTTCAGGTTTGTTGCTTCTGATTTTCAGAAATTAGCTACTGTCTTGCAAAATGCAGTGGCTGTACCTGTTCATGGTGAAACTTCACCATTTATTTTACCTTCTTTAACAGAGGTAGTTTTAACAACTTTGCAAGATTCTATATTGCAGTCTATGAATATGTTGTTAAAGGTTTGTACTCTCAGATATTACTTTTTTCAAGAAATATATTTTTTAATATATTTGTTTAATTACTAAGCTTTGAATGTTTCTACTGTTTTTCATGATTAGGTTTTAAATTATTATATTATGACATGATTTTATGACTTGTGATTTTGAAACAATCTTTAATTCAAAAGAATGCCCCTCCACTTTTTCTTTATCTTTTCAACAGTAATATCCAGTAATTAGATAAAATTATTAAATAGATTAATAGAAACAATAGATTTAGTTTCTTAGATTGTATTGTATTTAAGAATAACTTTATATTGATAGAAAAATGATGCTTTAATTTGTTTGCTAATTATTGGTAATGTTTGATTGCTTACAGTTCCCTATTTTGATACTGTTAAAATTTATTCTTGTTTTCTTAATTTGTATTTTTAGGCATGTTTATGAATTTCACGATAGAAAATACTACTTATTTCAAAATTTTAGATATCTTATCTAATCAACATTGACTCTGATTATAGGAGTTTTACTGTATTTAATATTTATAAACTATAATAAATTTAAGTATGTGCCTGTAAGATTATACTTTTATGTAGTTCCTCTATAAAAAATAGTATGAAGATCATGAAATAGAAACTGTGATTATATGCATTTTTCAATTAGGAGTTTCTATATAAACTTTTATATTAAAATACATGTAAATGATTCGAATAGTATTTAACCCTCCAAGCATCCAGCCTCTGGGCAAAATTGTACTGATTTCCTTGATATATACTACTATGATGTAACATTAGAAAAATCATTTTTTAATACAGTAAATTGTGAAGCTTAAAGTAAGGAAAAAGTTTGGAATAATGCTCAGGGGGTTAAAGGTGTTCAGAAATCTTGATTCTTCATTTCCTTAGGTATTAAAGAATCAGTTTCATTTTTCTGTAGGAAGCTTTAAATGGAAATGAAAATATATCATCATTGCTTCCTGTAATTTTCAATCAACTCCTAGTATTTTCATCCTATGCATGCAATGCACCTCCTTATGGACAGTTGAGAACTCGAGCTTTTGTGAACCTAAAAGTCTCTGGAGTAAGTTATTTTACCCTTATTAATTTTATATGAATATTAATTTTTATAATATGCTCGAAAAATATTGTAATGAGTTTTCACCATTCTTGAATAATGTTTTATTTTGCACCCAATTTAAACCATTGTTCAGAAAAAAGAAAGTTGAATACATTAATTACATTTTAGAAGAATACATCTTATTTATTACACTTTTTGCAACAGTTTTATCATGTGTATAGTTATTCATTTTATTGCACTGCAGGATTATTTTAAGTTTTCTAGATTGTCTAAAAATTATATTGGTAATTTATAAATATCAAACAAATGAATTAAAAATGTCATACATTAAAAATGGTATGCAAATTAAGATAAAAGTCCTTTCTTCAATGATATTACAAAAATATTTTTTATGGTCTGATGTATTTTAAATATTTTTTTGCTACATTAAAATATTTTAATTCCATGTTTAAAAAACTGTATGTGTAACATTTTGTGTTTTGTATTGTATTAGAACTTGGCTGACGATACCAATATTTATAATTTAGTTTTACATATTTGGATTCATAAACAAAAATTATTACAGTTAATTGTTGTTTTTGAATTTAAATTTCTGTCTTTCTGGTAGATAATTTTTTAATTTTTATTCTCTTTTAGACTGATTGGGTTACAATGAATTTTGTCCCATTTGGCGAAAAAGCTCTTGAAATGGTTGTGACTGCCTATCAACAAACTGCTCAGCAGCCAAACATTATTAATTCTCAAGTTCTTCATTCAATAATTAAGGTACTTACAGTACTTTTAGCAAATCTCTGAAAACCCAATTTGAAGACACTTCTGATTTTAATTGACAAAATTATATCTGAATCGTCTTTTGAGTTCATCCTGTGTTATTTGATTTTTTGTATTAAGCAAACTCTTATCAATTGCAAAGTGATGAATTTCTTTTTTTTTAAATTTTCTCTTGTAAAGGAATATGATAAATTAATAAGCTTAAGCATTACATTATTTCGTAAATTTAGATTATATCTCTTTATATTTTTTGTTATTTTAAATCATTCGATGGAGCATGTTTTATTCATTATATAGATAAAAGGAAGATATTCCCTCACTTCTTTTAGAATTGGAATTGTGGGATTATCTTGTGTAAAATTAAAAAAAAGTTAAAAGTAGAATTTTTTTTTAAATTTGCTTTTATAAGTATTTTTTTTTAATGAAATACAATGTATAATATGTATACATTGTATAGTGAAATACAAAACATTGCCTTATATTATGAATACAGGGAATGCATTTTGAAATAAATATCTGTCTTTTAAGACTGGCCCTAACCTCATTTAGATTTGAATATCCAGTGGTGGTACTATTAAATTTTATTTACCCGCAAACTAAATATTTTTTCTGATTTAGTTTTCGGCCTCTTTTGCTGAATATATTTGGTAAGCATGTTATAACTATTCTATTATATTGCACCTATTTAGAGATTCCTAGTTTTATATTTTGATTTCTGTGTTTCTCAGTTAGTAAAATAAAATATTTCTGAGTGAAAGAAATAGATAATTTATTTTCATACTCAGTAGTTACATCAAATAATTGATTATTTTGCCAGGTGATAAAAGGAGATACAAAAGAATTTATAGAAATTATCAGGCTTATACTGCTGGAAGATTTAAGAAATTAAAATGTAATCAGGATAAATTAAGAAGTTCATATTTAATAAAAGTAAATAATTTATATTAATTAAAGATATTATAAAACATTTAAAATTTATAATTATAAATTATTTTAAAAAATTACTTTACTATTGAGCAAGCTGAAATGTTTATAATAATGCCTAGGATAACATTTTCTTTTTTTTCTTTTACATTCTCTGTTAAGCTAGTATTGCTTGGTGAAGGATAATTTAGCATTTTATGAGCAACAAAATTAATAGTTCATGTTGGATAAAAGAACGTAACAATTTCTCCATGCTGTTTATTAAGAAGATTCAGACATTTCTAACTTGTACATTTGATTTGTTAATAGTCATTTATGTCTGTAAAATATGTAAAAAATGAAAACATGCAAAACTTTACAATGCATACTTCATATTCTCATATATTTTTTATATTAATTATTCCAGATAACAAGCCATTTAGATAAAAAATTCATTAAAAATTCATCGAAAGAATTGTTAGACTGGATGTAGTGATGATAGTGAAATAAACATATATAAACAAAGATTTTAAATAAAAAGAATAAATAAAAATAATCATAGTTAATGGTTTGATATAAATTAGACTTTTAACAGTATATTTAAAATTTTTATTAAATTAAAAAAGTAAAAGTTGGGAATTCTTTCATTTAGTATTAGAACATAAGTTAGTGGGAAAACCAGTTATGCACTGGATTTATATAAAGTAACAATACTTTTTACGTGCCTAGTTCCTTTTTTGCAATTAATAATAATTTTGCATTCATGGTCTCTTTTTTTTAGCAAATGTCAACTCAATTTCATTACTTAAAGAATTTGAACCATAGTTTAAAAAATTAATCAGCTCAATTTTGCATGTTATGGTAATTTTGTTGTAGCTTGTGATTTAATAAAGAATATTGGATAACATCTCAAAACAGAAGTAAACTACTTTTACAATCAAGGTTGATAAAATTCTTTTGTGAAAAATTTGTGACTTAGCATTATTTCATAATAAGCTCTGGAAATATATGAAATGAGTTGTTTTTATTATCCATTCTAATATTTATTTACTTTTATTTTACGTAAAATTTTTGAGCATACAATTTGGCATCAGCTATGACTTAGAATCTAGGTAATGTAAACTTAAATGTACAAATTTTTAATATATAGGATCAAACTTAAATAAATAAATTCTCAAATTTAATAACCATAACGCTTTTAGTAGATTACAAAAGGGGTTTAAGATGCTTGATATTCATAATTTTGGTATTCATAAAGGAACTATGTGGCAGCAAGTATTAAATAATTAATCTTTGTATGTATTTATATAGAAATATTAATTATTCAATATTTAGCAAAATCATTATTTTGTGCACCAATAGCCATTTTTTAATAGGACTATATGTATAATTGGTGCATTTCTTACTAAATTTTATTAATTTTTGTAGCATATGACTCTCCAAATTGCCTAATTCACTAAAAGACTGATTATCCAATAAGCATAAATTTTTTTATTTCTTTTATTTACGGAGATATTTGTTTGTCATTTTACTCATTCATTTGATTTAATATTTCTGATTTGTTGAGCTTTATTAGCTGTTAATTTTCTTCTAGGCTTTAAGACTTCCTCTGAGTATGAAATATGCCTGTCCATCACAAATGACTTGGAAATTGGCTGTGAATGCTGTGCTCAAAGTTCTTCAGGCAGGACTACCTATGGCAAGACAGTATCGTAAGTTTGTGTTTTGTGAATGCTTAATGACTTTTATGTTTAATGAATTTCAATATATGAAAATTTATCAAGCATTTCTTATTTTACTTTTAAGCCTTTAAGTTAAAGCTTCATTAATGCATTGCTGAAGGGATTCACAAATTTTTCTTCCTTTTACCTTTTTTAAAAGAAATTGTTCAAAAGGACGTATTTTTCACTTTTAAATTTAAATTTTTACTTTTATCAGTATTTATGGCTCTATTTTAGAGATGTTTCTATAGATGCATCATGAGCTAATGAGAATTATTTATTAGATGCATTTGATATAAATTACAGTAGGGAACCGATTAACCAGAACGATCGGGACCATCGCTATTCCGGATAACTGATTTTTCCGGTTTTCTGAATCGCTACAAAAAGCCGTTTTTTTATTGTTAAACCCAACTAAAAAAAAAAAAAAAAAAATTTGGAAATAATCTTAAAAAGAGGAAAAAACGATGAAGTAATGCACTAATGATTATTTCCAAAATGATGATAAGGTAAACATCTTTCAAAAAAGAAAGAAAAATCCTAAAATCTTATGAGGAAAAAATTTAAAAAAAAAAAATAGGGGGGAAATGTATCGAATTTCGTTCCGGTTTTTTGGTTTTCCGGTTTTCTGAATTCCGGATAACGGGTTCTGTACTGTATTAAGTGTTCTTTGCTTTTATATTTTATTAAAGTCAGCGCATGTCAAGTGATCAGTTGAAAAAGCAGCCAATTTATTTTCAAGACGAATCCAGTAACAGTTTTTAGTAATATTTAGAAAAAAATGCCAAGTATATTTAAATTTTTTAATTAATCATTTAGTATGCAGAAAACATTTTTGGCAATTTAAATGCAATATACCTTTTCCTTAAAATTTTATATAGTTTTTGAATTGTACCTGTGTTTAAATATTTGCATTATATCCACAAAAATTTTCCAATTGTTTTCTTAATAAAATGAAAAGCTTTCTGACAAAATATTAAATTTTAATTGAAATTGAAAAAATACAAATTTTATATAATTTTTTAATTTTTGTATTTTTATTGAAGATTTTAATGTAGATGTAATGGTAGTAATCTTTATTATAAAAGAAATCTGTTCAACTGAGTTTATGAACTAATATGATTTCATTAATAATTTCTAGCTACCCAATTTAATGGCATGTGGGTTGATTTAGCATATGCTCTCGAAGATTTCTTATTTCCTGCAAGGTATGTTATCTGTTTCTTTACATAAAATATTCGTTACTATTAATGGCATATAACCAAGTGCATTGTACATATTTTTAATTCATGGTAGAAGAATTATTTTATTTTGTATATATATGTATGTTTGTAATATAAGTGAAACTAAAGACACAATAAATAAATAAATAGAAAATGAAGCATTGGAAAGTATTCAGTGTGCTTTTTAATGAGTTCCACAAACTGTCATTTCTATACCCCGATCATCTTCATTTATTTTCTGGTTGGTATTTTTTGCAACGCGAAATAGAAAAATAATTAATATTCATTTAAAATAGTCTGTGTTTTTCAAAATGGTTTTTGAAGTTCTCAGTTTTTTAAATTTCTTTATCTTGCATCAAGATGATATGAATGTTAAAGGAAAACTGTTTCTGCAAAGTAAATTATTTAATTATTTATTTACTTATATCTTTTGTAGTTTACCATCTCCAACACAAAGTCTTGAAGATCAACAAAATGATGAAGCCTTAGATTGTAAAGTAAGTATCTTTTTATATGGAAATCTTAGGGCTGTGTAATGATAAAATAAACTTTTTTATGTTTAATTCTTCGTTTTTTTTATTTCTTATAGATTATTCATCTGATCCGAGATGGAATATTGCCCTTTGCTAATCAACTGCCCCGTGAATTCATCATTAGAATCGTTACATTACTTAATAAGGGTTCAATACATTCTGCTACTAATAATAGCCCTGTTGGTAAGTTTAAAGTTTATCTCTAATATCTTGATAGTATTTGTATTGCATATCTTAAGTAATATTTTCTCATGTAGTTAGATCATAACATTTCAGATAATCTATTATACGTTTTTATGCAATTTATTTAATAATTTTTTTTTTCTGTTCAAGGAAGTTTGTTTCCTATTTTATATAGAAAATGAATGAACCCCCAACATGGTTTTATCCAATTAGAGAAAATTATTGAATAAAATTTGACCACATATATTTGTTCGATGCTATAAGATTAAAAATTAAAAAAAGTTATCAGCTTTGTGAGACAAGTAATCTAAATACCATCAGTTTATTTATGGTTTGAAGCACAAACAGAATATCTTATTTGTAGGTAAAGGGTTTTTAACTTAAAAAATTATTTAAACTGCGTTGGTATTAAAATATCTAATTAATGTCATAAATATAATGAAAATTGCACTATATAGTAAATTTCAATTATTTTGTTTCACACAATATTTCAATATATATTTTTTGTAAAAAAAGAAAGAAAAGAAAAAAAAAAAAACGAAATAAATAAAAATGAATTACTTTAAATGTTTTTATAGATATTGATTCCAGTAGGAAGCTTCGTGAAGAATTTGCTAAGTCTTGTTTTGAAACCCTCCTACAATTTTCTTTCCTGGAGAGCGGAATTGAAATCGATGATGATGGTGTTGTTAATTTATTAGCTGTCACTTCTCTCTTACATCGTTTCAAAGAAGTCATTCACAAATATGCTGAAGATGAAAGACTTAGTGGAAAATGTCCATTACCAAGGTATTAAATCAATTTTATTCACAAAAACTTAATTTATTTATCTATTTTATGAATATAAAAAATGTTTCTATTTATAAATTTTGTGTATTGTAATATGCTTTGTTTATGGAGGAGGAATCTTTCTCACTATCTTAGGAATAATTTATAACGCATCCTACAGCTTCCAAAACAAGCTTTAAGTTTAAAAATATTTTATTTTTGTTTTCTATTCTTAGTAGTGATTAACTTTTAACTATTCAAATACTTCTCAAAGCTATTTCTATATGCATTTACATGTTTGGTTTCAGCATCAAAATTTACCTTTTGTGGATATTCAATGCCTCACACCTTTTTCTCTCTCTTAATTCAAACCTAGTATGTCTCACAACTTACCTTCCTTTCAAATATTTTTTTCCTGCATGATTTTATTTAAACTAAAGGTAATTATACATTCTAGAACATTGTAATACCTTTAAATCAAGACGAGAGGACTTTTTTGACTCCTATTTATTCTTCATAGCACCACTTTAAAATATATTGCAACAATAATACAATTCTTGTCTATATTATTGTGTTTTTTTAAATGCAAATTTATGAAACAAAAAATCCTTTTGTGAGTTACTTTAGTTGACAGCTTTATAGCCAACTTTGCCTCTTGCACTGCTTTTAATAATTCATAATTTAATTCCTTCCTTCATATGTATATATATATATATATATATATATATATATATATATATATATATATATATATATATATATATATATATATATATATATGGTTCAAACTGTAGAGAAAACATGGAAAAAATTACAGAACAATGAAAAAAGGGACAAAGAAAAATAATAATAATAAAAATGATAAAAATCCAGAGAAAAAAAAATATATATATAAAACTGAAAAAAGTTTGTTAGTTTTTTTATCTTTAGCCCAATCTGTCTGCTCCAATGCAATTAGTCTATTTATTGTCAATATTTCTAAAAGAGTCTATTTCTATTATCAAATATATCAAATTAGGATCTTGAAGAAACTTTAGATGCCTCTATATATAGATATATATGTAACTCACATCTAATTTTACATGAAAATATGAGTAAACGAATGTTTAGCAAAGAAAATGGCTTCTTTAAAATTACACAATTTATTTGTACAGTGGGTGATCGGTTAACGAACAGATCGGTTGACGAACAAATCGGTTAACGAACACTTTCACGAAAGTTTTTGTGTTCGGATAACGAACACATATTCGGATAACGAACACATATTCGGAAAATGAACAAAACGAATTCTAAGGAACATTTCTCGGTCTGAAAAAAATTAATATTAAACATTTGTTATCATTTTGCACACAAAATAAGATCACTGAAAGGAGAAATGTTTAAAGCATGTTTAATATATTGATAATTACTAAATGAAACTTGAATTAACAATGAATTTAAAGGTCATTCAATAATTATTATTATGACTAAAATCAATCCTGAAAAAGAAAGAAAAGCAATTGACATTGGACATGTTCTTCAATTATGGGCTTCAATCTTCTTATGGGGCATAAGCAAAAAATGAAAAGGACTGATTAATATGCAAGACTATATATATGCATTATTTTTTAAAAAACTTACAAAGAAATTATATATTTTTTAAAATTTAATTTTTAGGGTCTCCAGAACGAATTAATCGATTTCACACAGAAGTCTATGTTGAATCGATGATCGGTTAACGAACAATTCGGATAGCGAACATAGTCCTGGAACGGATTATGTTCGTTAACCGATCACCCACTGTATATCAATATAAATTTTTTTTTTAGGGATCATTCCTTCTGAACATTGGACATCTATTTTGATTGGCCCATTTGAATTTTGAATCATTTGATTTTTTTAGTTTATCCAATTTGTAAAATCAAAACTCCGTTTCCACAGAAACGATTGGGCCTAGTCATCATAAGGAAATAATTTTTAGGTACTTTCCCATTTTGTCGCTAATGCTAAGTCACCAGGCACGAGTAAATTTAACTGTTTTTTTTAAAAAAAAAATCTTTTATGTGGCAGCTATATTTTTTAAAAAATAAATAAACAAATAAATAAAATAGCTGAATTTACTTGTGCTGACAAAATGGAAAAGTACCAAACTTTATTACTTATAGAGATATATCTTCATATTACTTCATCTCCTTTTTTTAATTTTTATTGCTTTGTATATAAAAGTAGGCTTTAATCTAATCATTAATAAAAAAAAGCATTATATAATTCAGAATCAAAATCTGGAAAGGTTATAGGGAATACTTCCTTATGCTTGTAGAGGTAAATCTTTGAATCTCCGTTTCTTATCCTCTTTTGCTTTATTTTAAAAATGCTTTAAATCTAATCATTGTTTAATGAAAGTATTTTTAATGCAGAATTTCCCCAAAGGCTTTACATTAAGTGAATTGAAATGTTTATATATTTTCATTCAGTTTTCTGCTTTGGTTTTAAGTGGAATTTTTGTTTGAAAATATAAATTATTTTTCCAAACTTTCTAAATAGAAATTTTGTTATTTTATAGGCACAGGATGTCTGAAATATCATTTGTTTTAAAAGCTGTAGCTACTTTGGCGAAGTCTTTGAAAAAAGCAGATCCGGAGAAAGGTTTGTACTAAAGTTTACTATTATTCTAATAAATTTTGTAGTCGCAAATTGATTAGGCTAATTTAATTACTATGTTCTTTTATACAGCAATGATTTTTCTAGTTGAGGTGTTGCTATGAGTAAATATAAGGAAAATAATTTTTTTTTCTTCTGGTGGAAAAGTAATATTTATGATATGTTGAATTAAGCAGAATTATTTTTTATTTTTCTAGAGTTTTAACTCATGATCAATTGGCTACCTGGTCTTTTAAATACATATGTTTGAATTATTTATTTGGTAAAAATCACTTTGAATAAAATTTATGAAATCAAGAATCAAACTACAGAAAAATGTTTATTGCCATCATGAAAGAATATCTTGCGAAAAGCCTAAAATTTGGCAATTTTTTTATTCACTCCAGAAATCTCTTAGTAGAGGCAAAAAATATTACTAATCTAAATATTTGTTACTAAGACAAGTATTTTTTGTGTTTTGAGAAATAATTAATGTTTGATTAAATTGATATTCTTACTACTCACAGAAATGTTTTAATATGAACTAAAAATTTGATTAGAATTGAGTTGATTTTTTTAAAGAGTTAATTAGTTTTTTTTTTTAATTTGTTGATTTGAGTAAGAAAAAAAAAACTGATCTATAGCTTAGTGGTTGATCTATTTTTTGTAAAACGAAAAAAAAAAAATGTTAATGAAAATTTTTATAGTATTTCGAATTTATGTATTTATCATTTTTATATTAAAAAATCTGATATTTGTTAAAAATAAGAGAAAGAAGCAAAGAAGGAATTATTCAAGAAATTTAAGAAAGACAGAAGTAAGAAATAAATGAAAAAAACGTAACAAAAAACACTTTGACATTGAAATATTACATGAGCTGGTTTTAAAAGCAAAATCTTTATTTATTATCTTTTGAAATTACTCATTCTCATTAACTTTGCAGTTGAATGGACTGTATGGGAACAACTTATTTCTCTTTATCCAAGTCTTGTTGATTGCACAACTTCTACATCTGCTCAAGTATGTTGTTCTTTGCGTGAAGCTTTGCACGAATATGCTGATCTTTTAGAGCCACCAAAAAATATTATAAATGGAGGTTCATGATAGTAAATTTATTGCCTAAATTTTTATATGTTTTGTAAACTTTTTCACTTTATAAGTGAGGTGGAACAGATGATTGATGAGACTTTTAATTCCAAACAATATAAATTGATCTTTCTTATATCATGACATTTTCAAGGATTTACAGTCTGAAATTTCAGAATCTATTGATTTATGGTGATGCATATCAACTATGATTCATATTAAACTATGTAGCCATAGTTTATATGCAATTCATTACGGTGTTATTGAATTATTTAAGTTTTGATTTGAAAATTCACTTGTTTTGCAAAATTTATTTGTTATTCATAAAATGATGCCTTTATTTTTATTAGTCAATATCTTGCATTATTGATTTATAGCTGAGTTTAAGATTATTTATCTTTCATGCACATTAAATTTAGGGATTAAAAATGCTTTCCATGGATAAATTTATATCTGTATTAAACTATGCAATTTTCAAATAAAGTGTCTTAACTAAATGCTCAAGTTTTATCAATAATTTAATCATTTGAATAATTTATTCATATGTAGCTTGTTTGATATTTATCTAGCTGCACCATGCCATAATCGAACTATTGTTTTTTGTTTTGGCTTTTATGGGTTGTCCATACACATTATTATCACTATTAGTTTAAAATGATATAAGTATTTAATAGGGGGAGAGAGTTTAATTTGTAAATAAATCCTTGGTATTTTTAAAGTTTTGTATTGAGAATGTCAAGATTTGTGTACTTTACTCCTGTATTAAGCACACCAGAAGAAAAATTGTCTCATTGTTTCCATTAAAAATAAATATAATAAAATTTAATGAATGTTATTAACAATATAATAATTTGAATCTATATTAATATATTGACTCTGAGATGAGAAAAAAAGAAGATTAATATTAAAAATACATTTATCAATCAATAATGACAAAATCATTTGAAAGGGTGACGTTTTGGAAAAAAATATCATTAGGCGATAAAAGGTTCAAAATTACAATTAGGAGGTATTCATAGAGCGAAATTCAAATGGTGTTCAAAAAGTGGTATCAATGTACAAGGACAATCTTTATGATAATGTTTTGCATGCTTATTCAAGATGAAAATATGATTTAATGTAAAATTATGTACATAAAATAATTTTATTATATATTGAGTTTTCTAATTTTGTTATATGTCTGAAAATTAAGACTGAGTAAATATAAGATATTGACAATGAAGTCTGAATGCTTGACATCCATACATTTTTTAAAAACTCAGAAGCAAATAATGTATATTACTATTTATATCACAATAGATTGTATATGAAGTCATTAAAATAAAGAACTTTTTATATGAAGAATTAGTTATTTATTCCCGTGTATTTGTATTATTTAAAGTAAAGATAAATATTGAGATTTTTCTGAGGCCTAATTAGCAGTTATTTTGCAATATCAAGTTGAGAAATACCAATTTATTTGGTTGTATTATAACTCAATTTTGTCATATGTTTTAACCTTTAATTTATATTATATTAATCTTAAATTTTGCTTCAAAAACTTTTTTATGTGCAAAACCAGATACTTATAAATTATTTCAACTGATATACAATAAACAAATGCTAAAAAATAGAGAGCTGATACAGTGGCTTGCAAAAGTCTCTTACCAATATATTATTTAATTTAATTACAGTAAAAATGTAAAATTATTTGTCTTCATTGCAGCATGGTATTTATATGCATTCTTTAGCAGAACAGATTTATGCATTTTTTAAAGTTACATGTATAAACGGGGTAGTAAAGAATAAAAGGAGAAGATATAATGTATCCAGAGTGAAGTTATAAATACTAGAACTCCTTATTGAGTTGTCCCGATTCTAGAGTAATAGAGTTCTAATGCTTTTTATATATTTGGAATAGTCATTTTTAATCAATTATACACTACCACATTTAATATGGTACGGAAGTATGTATAAATTTCCTAACTTAATTTAGTCATGTCACAATATGAAAATTTTACTAGTTGTTCATTGATAAATCCTGATTATTATATAAAGATTATAGCGGAATAACATTTTAAATAATATTTTTGCAGCACTTAAATTCTCCCTTTTAATAAATTACTATAGTTATAGTTGAGCTTTAATTTACAGAGTGTCCAGTGGAAGATTGATTTGAAAATTAAAAATCATGGAAACTAAGAATGATGGAGGAATGAAATATATGGTATATCCATTGTAAACGATTTAAAATTTTTATGTAGAAGTTTTGGAATTTAGTTACAAAAGATGGCACTGTACTCTGTAAAGAGTTCATGAAAGGAATACAAACGCTATACAAGGATGGCAGTAGACTTTGGCTGACAGGAGGACAAGCCTACCCCGACTGAGTGACTCAAACAAATTAATTCAAAATATTTAAATTAAAACCTATTTTATACTTCATGCTTTTCTCACATCATATATTTCAGAAGTGTGTTTCTAAGAAGTTAAAATCACTAATTTTGATATCGTAATGTGCAGATTCATTTTAATGTAAATCTAAATCACATTTTTTTTTTGTTATTGATGTATTTTGTACTATATGGTGCAATTTACCAGACATTGTAAGCTTAAAAATTACTTCTGTAATAATGAAAAATTATTGTCACAGGCACCACACTTTCAGAAAATTTCCACGCTTCTCACTCTATCATAATGCAAAAAATATTCGTTAGAAAAAATTTGAAATTTTACGTACATTTAATGAAATGTTTAAAGAACATTTTGTTATGAAAATGTTATTAATGTATCCTGTGACTTTTGAATAATTTAAATGTTAAATTCAATTTTATCTTCTGTACCGCATAACAGTAGAGTTTTTCAAATAAAGTTATTAGAAAATGATTTTGCAACCACATATTCTGTCTAAAGATTACACGCAACGTTTTGTACAAACTTCGAGCGTCTTCGTTACATGCAACGTGTACAAACTTCGATTTTGCTCATTAAATTGTAGAATCTGTTTTTTTTAAAATAGTTACATATTTAATTTTACGAGCGAGAAAAAAGGATTATTTTAATTAGGGGATTCGAGGGTAATATATGTGTAAATAAATAGGGACTTAAAATTTCTCCCTTCCTTTTTTTTCGAAGGTGCTTTTAAGGAGTAGAAGATCTGTTTTCGGCTGATTGCTCTATTTGAGAAAAAGAGTTAGTCTATCAGCTTAAAATATGAAATGCAAACAATGTAGCTAAAATTTATAGTAATTTTTCAATGTAAAATATTTTATTTTTGCATCCGAGAAATGACGTCTGAGAAAATATTAACCAACTTACATTTCAAAAAATTTGCCACATATGGCTGCTGTTTGTCTGTTGAAGTCTTCTTTTCTCTGCAGCAAACTTTCCATCAAGATTTCGCTTTACAAAATCCCTCCACATATGCGCCTGCAGTGAATAACATTTCACAAAGCTAATTAATTATTGTCTACCAAATATCAAAGCGAAACCAAACATTCTTTCCTTTGCGATTTAAATTTACTTTTGCTTTTATAGTTATGAATTTTAAGTCACAAAAAACAGACACAAAAAATTAAGGAGGTAGGAGATCAAATTTTGAAAAATACGAGCCTTTTTTATTTCTCAGGAACTCCGATTTTGCTCAAATTTTGTATTTTGCCATTTAAATTTGCATTCTTCAAATGATGTAAGCGTTGATATACCTTACAATACAATAGTTTTTCGACTGTCATTAAATTAAATAATAAACATTTACTAAAAGTGATTTTTCGCATGAAATTTACCATTAGAAAAACGAACTTAATAAATGTATGCAGAAATTTTTCAATTCGCTTAAAAAATTTTGGGATATAGTGAAATGGGCAAAAAGTATAGTTAACATTAAGGGGTTCAAACTTTCCGCTCCTGACCAAACGATAAGGACCATATTTCCATATAGCGGCTAATCCGTATATTTTGGGGGTCAGAAATCTGAATCAGTCGGAAAAAAAGGTATGTCAAATCAGAGAAAGTACAGTTTAATGTCTAATTTCCTAATTTAAAATATCATTTGCACTAATTAATGTTTGACCAATTATTTGACGTCACCTTCTCGAACCATTAAAAATGATCATCGAACATAAAGATCCGATCATTAGATCAAAAGTTATTCAGGTGGATCAGATTACTTTTTTGCGCATTGTACATCCATTTGAAGTATATGACAATAGTGCTGATAACAACAAAAGATTTTTATATTGGAGGATAGTTTAGCCGGTGATTATCCTCATATATATGCTCTTAGAGAAGATTGAAAGAGGAAAATAAGGTGAAATGATGTTCACTTTCTGTATTAGAAATGAATGAAAACGTTTTGTCTTCTTTCTTAAAACTTTGTTAATTTTGTCGCTATAGCGGAAGTCTAATATTTTTGTTAAACAAAAAATTTTTGTATCTTAAATATTAATATTTTGAAGGTATCGGACTTCTAACAATATGTATCAAGCATACTGTATTTAAAGTTTGCAAAAAGACGAAATGAAGTTTTGGTTTAAAGAATAAATATTTGCACTTATGGAAAGTGTAATAAAATTATACTAAATTAATTATATGTTGCAAAAATTTTCAGGAAAAAAAATTACAATCTTTGAACTTAGTGTTTTCTTTATTTTTTTATTTTAATTGAATATTTTTTATTTTAATGCATTTTTTTTAAAGTTTTAAAAAACACATTAATTTGAATAAGTATTAATCGTCAATCTACAAATGAAAAAGAATGGGAAGGGGAATAAACTTTACAATCTACATTTAAAATCTTACTATACATAAAAATCTAATGATGGTGTCGCAGTTTTCCATTGTTGTCAGTGCATTTTTACTGGCCAGAAAATCACGAGGTGTGATCCAGTTTTTCCTCATTCGTTTCCTTTTTGTTTTGGTTGTAGTCAGCATAAAATTAATAAAAGTCATAAAGTTCTTGCTTTTCTATAATTATTTTTGAATCCCTAACTTAAAGTCATTTTCCTGTACTGCTATTATTACGCTTTTAATTCAAGAGTTTAAAACTAAGAGAATTGCTGTTTTTTTATTATTATAATGTAAATCTGCCTTACATTTTAAGATAGAGTTATTTAAAAAGGTGGTCTAATCTTATTCACCGTTTAACAATTATTATTTTAGTGCAAATAACATTAATATACTGTTATAAATTACAGTTAAAGAGATCTGTTAAATGATTTAGAACTTAACGATCAGCTTCATGCACAATGAGATGCAGGCAACAAAAAAAAAGGTTTTTAATATATCCTTCCGTTTGGTAAGCGAAAATATTAAATTAAGGATGTGAACTCATCAAATTTGTTTCAACAATATAACGTTATAACAACATAAATGTTATTTAAAAAAATTATTACTTAGAAAAATCACTTCTGTTTACCAATAGATCTAAATATCTAATATATATAATTCTCTTACGTGGCTCCCAAATTTTGGCTGTATTTCTTTTCCGCCGGTGGCAACGTTTGCTTTGTTTTGTTTACGTTACTATTTCTGTTACACGGAGAATCGACCTATGATTGCCGCTAAAAATGTCACATGCCAAATCTATCTGAGGTGACTCAACATATAGCGCTTTTAAAAACGGAAACTGAAATAACCAGACAGCATCAGCTGCGGCAATATCATACTATTAAGCTAGGCAGAAGTGAGTAGTCTTTGTCAGTAGATCTCTATTTTAGTATTTTGTCGAAAGCGCTTTTTTTCACGAATTTATATATTACGAATATATTTGACGATTTTTGATTTACATCACGAATTATACTATAGCACATTTCTAATAGGTTTAAAGAATTACATGTCATTTATTTGAACTCAAATTTATTTTAATGACTTAGTATTTACTAAAAAGATGTAATTTTTTTATATGGATTTGAATAATTATTTTGAGTTCTTAGAATTGTGTGCATTTGCAATGTACCTAAGTTAGTAGCGAGCGAAGCGATCTTGGTACGCGAAGCAAACCATATAAGATTGCGTAGCAATTTTCGGGGGTTGGCGAGCGTTAGCGAGCAGGGGGTGCAGCCCACTAGTAAAAAAATAAATTGATTCTAAATGATCATATGAGAATATTTTTTTCTTTTTCATTTCATACAAAACTCTTGCCAAATAAATAAATAAACAAAACTTACACTTTACAAAATATAAGTAAGTACATAATAATAAAGTATTGAATAAGATAAGATTTTTTGCAAGACTTAAGATATTTACTTAATTTTAGAACTGGTATTAATTCATGCAGATGATTTTTTGCTTTTAATGCTATAACCTGTAGTTTTGCTATTTTGAACCGAACTTGAATTCTTCAAGTTAATTGGTGTGACGTTTTGCATAATTCTTTCCTTTATTGAATACGGAATGTGCATGTGTTGGTCTCAAAAATTGTGGTCACGTGAGGACGATGATGTAGGTTCTTTTCTCGCTCTATCGCTCAGGGGTGTTGAATAATTTACCATATAGACACAAACAAAGGACTTGACACATAGAAATTAATGAGAAAAAGATGTCTAACAGGAAGTTGGTGGTAAAATGTAAGTAAAATGAACACATTCTCGTCCTTATGTTTTTAATATATTCTCATTTGCAAAAAAAAAAAAAAAAAAAACTAGATTTTTTTTAAAGAATATAAGTATATTTCTTTGCAAGACAGTAGCATTTCCCCTACGAAGTTCGTCCCGATAGGGGGACAGTTGTCACCCTGACCCCCTACTGGCGCCGCCCTTGAAGCCATAGGACTGTCATCTTAACTGTGATATTTCATTATTATAAAATTAAACTTCCTCATCTGTCACGTCATGACAATATTTTTTCATGTTTTAACGCTAGAACTGATCATTGATTGCTTACAGCGCCATCTGTTAGCAATTTTTGTTACTACATATTAGATTTCTGTATACAATATTTCCAGGTTTGACAATAAGCATTCTATTTATTTCATTCCTTTGACGTCTTTTCTTTCTAAGAAGTTTGAAATCAGTCTATCCTCCGCTGGACACCCTGTATCAAGCAATAGTTTAAATACGACAGTTTTCATCTAGAAAAACATCCTGTATAAACAACTGCTGTTTAATATATAGGAATGCTGAATAGACAGAAAGCTGTTTATCAAAACAGCTTCCTGTTGTTTATTCAGAATATTTCGTAATGATCACCTTTAATACATATTTTAAATATGAAATACTGCATCTCAGTAAAACCATTAAATTCCAAGAGGAATGAAATGCATTTTTTGTAAGAATTATTAAAAATACCTTATCCGTTGATTATTTTCTTTGAAAATGGCTAATATTTATAATTATTATTAATTAATAGTAATATACTTCGCTGATTATTCTTCCATGTATAACTATTATTTGTTTATGAAGAATTATCTTGTTTACAATTATATTATAAAATTTATGTAGGTAAAATTAAAAAAAAAACATTAATTTTTTTTTGAAGAATATTAATAACAAACCAAACCCACAAAAACTGTATGTTAAAAAATAATGTTGATTTTAAAGTTAAGAAGTTTAACTTGGCATATGCTCACTTTTAGATTTCTTTTAATTTACTTTGATAAATTAAATTATGACAGAAAAATTATGTTTTGAGAAAAAGACTGAGCTACTGTTTAAAATTTTTATTTTATAGTTAGATTTTTATGTCTAGTCGATTAACTAGCAGTGTAAAAATAATGAATTAGATTTATGTATGCATGCGATAAAAATGCTAAAAGACCTATAATTAAAGAACATCAAATGATATTATAAATTATGTTTTTGTTGTTCAAAATAATAGGGTTAAAATGTCAGATACCATTTGCCGAGAGGATTTTTTTTAGTTATTTGGTTCAAATAGTAAAATGCTTTTATTGTCTTTCTTAGTCTTAAACTTTCTGATTAACAATAGATGCTGCACGCAAGCTTTGAAAGCACGTATAGCATTTTTTTTCTGCATTGTTGGCTCTAATAAAGTTTAGATTTTTTTTTTAAACATTCATCTAAAGTTCCCTTATGTATACGCAGAAGAAACTTTCTATGTGCTGAGTTTATGTTATTTTTAGTGGGATTAAAACATAAAAATATAATACTAAGGAAAACTGCATGTAAAAACAATCACCCGGTCCCGGAATTAGTTTAATTTGTAAAGTTATATAAAGTCGTAAAGTTTTATTAAGTACATTAAATTCAGAAACAAAATTGAATGTTCTATCCATTGGTATGGCGAATCGATCTAAATATATTTTTATCTTTACATTGAAACCTTTTTGCTCATCAACATAAATTTTGCATTGAATAGGATGAGTGAAGTGGCTTATTTAAAGGTCGATGAATTTTATACCTTATCAATCAATCGATTACTTTCTAACTGTTGTCTGTTTTTTTCTAGTTTTAAGATAAATACGTAATTATTTTTATGTGTTTTTCAACCGGATGTATCAACCGGATGAAGGAAATGGAATTGTACAGTTTGCCGCATTCTGCTTTGCGTAATGAGGGATTATTCTTAACGAAAGTTTGAAATTCGTTGCAAAGTTCTTAGATAATGATGCTGCTGATTGGAAAAGCTATAAAAAACATTCTAAATAAAACATTTTCATCTATCATCTCTTTAAATTTTCTATAAAAAAAAAAGAAAAAAAGAGAGAACTTTTCAAAGAGTTAAATCTGAAAACTTCAAACTTCTTAATTCGGAAAGTCCCGCAGTGGATTGATCGTTAAGACACGGTTCCGAGCAGATCACCGAAGTCAAGCATCACTGGCTGCGGTCAGTGTGCGGATGGGTGACCACTTGCATCAGTTTGATTAGGGACCGAGGGTGTGCGGTATTGGTCCTCGTTAAACTGTTCTACCGTAGAGTGTTCGACTTCGCATGCAGGTCGTCGGGCTACCGAAGCGGGGGTGCCATCCCCTCTGCAGAGGATCATGTCTTGTGATGCAGAGGATCATGTGTCATGATGGTATGTCTTTGGATCATCCTCAGGGATGTTTCCTTGACCGTCGCCAATAGCCCATTGTGCAGCTCTAGAGAGGCGTAAATGAACTACAGCAGCTTAATTCGGAAAATAAGCTATTATATGCTGCGGTGGTTGTTCATTATTTTCATCAATTGCTCATACTTCTCGTCTTCTCGACTTCTTGAAATTACTTGGCAATGCTTGGCGAATCTCGCTGAGTTGTGGTTACTCGTCCTTTGTCCCACTTCAGGGAGATTCACATCAGTACTTTCCATGCTTGTTTATCTGAAAACATTATACCTGTCAATTTTTGAATATCTACGGTTGAAATGTTTTATTGTTCAGTTTTGAATTTTTTAGATTTTGGATATAAATGCAAATTCTTCTTTTTAAAAAAAACGTTGATTTTTTTCTTTTTACTTTTATTTTGGATATTATCTAGGCTTATATTAGTTGATTGAAAAATAAATTATCGCAGACAGGATAGCTGAGATTTAAATTTCGATTTGTCAATCTGTCTTCGAGAAATCGTAGTCATTGAATCATCATGAATTGAATCGTAGTCATGAAAATCAGGTCTCATTGATATGAAACTTGGCTTTCATATAATGTATGATTTACTATTAGAAATCAATAAATTGCGTTTTTGATTAGCTGATTAATATTGAGAATGTTAAGCTGATATTTCAGAATAATATTTCCTTTTAAAAGAAAAATAATGCACTAATGTTTGTGATAATTGAAACGCTATGAAGGAATTGTCAGAAATTGAAGAAATCTATACCACTTATCGCTGACTTTGGTGCATATAAACATGCGCAATTGCTTTGTAATTCCAATCATTTTCATTCCTTACCTCATGTTATACTTCATGAAAGTTCCGAAGTGGACTGGTCATAAAAACATGGTTCCGAAAAGATCTCCGAAGTTGAGAATCACTGGCTGCTACCAGTAAACTGCTGGGTAACCACTTTCATCAGTCTGCACGGGAACCGAGGGTGTGCGGTTTTGGTCCTCGTTAAACTGTTATACTGTAAACTACACGACTTCGCCCTCAGGTCACAGAGCTACGAAGGCAGGGAGCCATTCATGCCTCCGGATTATCCTCAGGGATGTTTCCCAGACCGTCGCCAATAACCCATAGTGCAGCTCTAGTTCGACGTAAAAAAAGTACTACTTCTACTACATTTCATGTAAGTTTTTTTTTCAATTTTGCATTATTCCTTAATGGTGTTGTAATTTTCATAGTTCCCTTGTCTTCTGCATTGGGTTCAAAATTACAAGGTTACGGAGTTGAACATTAGTAGTCGTAAACCAAAAAAAATTGGGTCTGCTGTTCAACGATGGTTAAAAAAATAAAATAAAACAAATCCTTAGAGAGCAGTGATGGCTATGGGGATAGAGCGTTCATCTTCCAATGAGGTGAACTGGGTTCGAATCCCAGCAATGGCTGGTCGATATGAATTCTGCAGCCGGCTCGCACTGACCACAGCGCTGATGTAAAATATACTCAGTTGTAGACGGATCATGGATTAGAGTCCCCTCGCCGCTAAGTATCTCAGATAATGTGGCCTTCTGGGCACTCCAGAACACTATCTTACTGAATGCATCTATACAGCCTCGTGGCATACTCGTGCATCGAATATTACTAATCTACCAACCTGGCAAAAGCATTTCATAACTAACAATACACTTAAAACCAAATTATTATTAGTAATGAATTTTCTTTCTGGTAATGATAACATTATAAAATTTTAAATAAAAAAAAATTCATATATATTTCGGAATGCTTAACAATATGTTGTAAATATTGTATTTATTTTTTAATTCAATTTCAGATTTATTAATATAACATTTTAATTACTTTCTTTTATTATTTAATACCCGGAAATCAAAATTTTAATGGAGAACTTAAATTAATATTATTTACCAGTAACATGAACATCTAAATTTGAAGAAGTCAACGATTTAAAAAAAAAAAAAGTTATTAACCTTCTTTTTAATAATTTACTTTACAAAATTCATTTATTGTCACTTTCTATGTCATATATACGTATAAAAAAATAATTCTTGTTTAAGCTATATTCAAATTAATATTTCTGTATACTTGTAAACAAAATTGTAGCCTCCTTTCTTTTGAAATTTTAAATAATTGCCACTGATCAAGCACGTTCCCAGGGTTCAGGTTGGTTGGAATAGTGGCCAGACGCGGATTATACGGGTAAGGGTTCTACTAACCTAGGTATGTATCCGCGTCTGGAAGGAAAGGAAAGTCCCCTTGCCGTCGAGCTAACCGTGGGAGGTTTTCATGGTTTTTTCTCTCTAGGTAGCGCAAATGCTGTTGAGTTCCACCAGAAAGTCCTCCACGAAGATTAAATCCCTCCCAATACTTGATCCAGGAGTTTCCTTGTTTTCTGAATTGGGTTCAAAATTGCAAGGCTACGGAGTTGAACATTGGTATCCTGGTATCCATAAACACAAAATTCAGTCGACAGTTATAAAATAAAACAAAATAAAAAGAACATGAGTGTAGATTTTTAAAAAAAATTAAGTTGTATTTATCTCTTTAAAAAATTATCTATAAGCATACTTTTTTTTGTATTTAATAAAAATGATTTAGATCTTTAATGCATTTTAAAAAATTTATTTTCGAAGTTCCTCCTATGTTTAAGTTTGATTGTTTATCTGTATTATTGCCCAAGCGAATATTTTTTTAAAAATACATAAAAAAAAGTGACAATTTATTTTTTTACTTCATTGATTAGTTTTTTGACAAATTCCCTTCTCTTTGATTTAACAGAAACATTTCTGCTTAAAAGAAAATAATTGCTTATGATTTTAATAGCATCATAATTTGTAAGTCAAAGCATCGCAACGTGTCTTCGAATTTCTAAATAATGTATAAAAACATATTTTTCAATAATCGTCCAGGAATTTCTTTCTATTAGAGCCTTTACGGGTTTTAAATGAAATTGAATAAGAAGAAAATTTCCTCCTATTTCTGAATATTTGCATGATTTTCCACGCATATACTTTTACTTAGAAATTACACACAAATTATTACTTTTTTTTAACTTTATTAATTAGTTTCCTAACAAAGAGTTTCCTTCTTTGTACATTGCTTAATAAATATCCATAAAATTGATTAAGCAGAAGCATTGCAGCTTAAAAGAAGATAATAGCTAATAATTTTAATAGCAGCATAATTTGTGAGGTAATGTGTCTTCGAATATCCGAATAAATAAAGTATGTTTTTTCAAAGATCGTCTAGGATATTTCATCTACTTGGTATTGAGACTAATAAGCATATTCCCTTGACACTCATTCCATTTATTAGCCAAACAGATGCTTCATATTTCGTTTAGCAAATTAAAGCCCTTCTTTGGCAATAACAGAGCAAGAGTGTAGTGACTTTGAATGATTAAGACCAAATACTATTATCATTCATTTTTATGCTAGAACTGCGCTTTGGTAAAGAACAGGAAATTGCTAAGCAGAAGTTAACATTCATCATCTGGCGGAGATTTTGACGGCATTTCTGAATGAATAATATAAATTGCCGTTAAAAAGTCTCTTGAAAACATATTTAGGTTTTTTTCCCAGCACTTTAATCACGTTGATGTATTTATTGTTTTTTCGATAAAGTGAAGAGAATCCCACAAATTATTAGAGCTAATCACGGAGCTCCATTCATCTCGTTAAAGTGTTGCCTGTTGCGATTCTGAATTCTTGATTAATTATTGAACAACGACGCCTGTAGTGGGAAGTTAAATTGATTTCGAGTTTCCGTAAATACTTAGGCTTACACTTTAGATCTCCACCCATTTTTGACGCATATAAGTGTTTTATAAAGACTAAGAGAAAATTTGGCGTTAAATTTGTTTCAGGTCTTTGCTAAAGTCACTAATAAATTTGGAAGCAAACTGGTTTGTTCAGGCTTTAAACTCTGCCAGGAAAATGTGGGACTAATACTAAGGTTATATTGAAAATTTGAACATAGCTTTATTTTTACAGGTTTCCCGTCCCTTAGTTGGAAACTAATTGTTTAAGTTTAAAGCTTTTTTTTACATGTTCTTTTTATTCAAAGGTAATTTCAAGACATTGAAGAAATAGTCCTAAAAAGACAATTTAAATTTTAATAAACAGTTTATTAATTTCTGTTCTTTTTTTTTTTATTATGTCGTATGCCTGTTTAGGCAGCTGGGGTGCGATTGTTCCTGTTTTTCAGTGGCGCCATCTATGGCCAGGAATTGGACTTCTACCGCGCCATTCACACAACCACAACCCGTTTATAAGGCGGATCACATTCACACACAAAGGAGAAAGGACATAGAACACGCAGAGAGAGAAGGAAACATCCATGCCTTGCCCGGGATTTGAACCCAAGACTTTTCTGATGCAAGGATTTATTTCTGATAACTAATAAAATACTTACAAGCATAATATTTTTAACTGGAGCAAAACTATTAAACCGAAAAGAAGCTTTCAAGATATGGCTTGTATCTTGGAGTCTTTTCTTACAAGGGGAGTTATATTGCGTTTTAATTTATAGTTTTGATTCAGAAATTTTAGGTACTTAAGCCCTCCTTTAAACACTTGTCTTGTAGTAATGTCACTTTAAATTAGAGCTGTAATTCAAATGAAAAAGAAAATGGATTTGATTGCAGGGAATGATGTACTTGATGAAAAGCACCTTTGGGTATGACCTTCAGATAACAAGTCAAATTAATAAACTAGATTTGAATTCTTTTTCAAACAAGATACATTCAAATTCACTTTAGCCTTTTGACATAGATATTTTATTAAGCATATTTTTCATACTTTGTTTCGTTATTTTATTTTAATTTAGGTCAAAATAAGTGAAAAAAAATATTATATTTAGCATCTTAGTAATTTATGATTATGAAATATAGCATGAAACACCAGTATCTTTTTCTGCGTTAAAGGTAAAATCTTTCAAACAAGAATCACTTCCAAATAAAAAAATTTCAAATTTGCACTTATCTGATTCAGTTATATAGAGCTAAGAGGAAACATTATTAATTATTGAATTTTGTTTAATTTGCAAAACAATTATTGATAAATTTTTGAATATGAATGAATTTTTTTTTCTTCTGAAACTACTTTTACTACTTACTACTTAAAGATTTCATATTTTAGTACCAATATAATTCCGATAATATAACACATTTTTATAGTAAGTATTAGATTGTTTTTATAATTAAAAAATACCAAAATATATTTTTGCTTACAATTAGAGCACCAGAAAAAAAATATATATAAAGGGAACACCGGGGTTTCATATGCGTCAATGGTTTTAGAGAAAAATGGGATTTGATAGTAACTTTTCTTTGTGAAGGAAAAGATCAGCAAAATATACATATTCTCCGCTATTTACACTGAACCGAACCTAATCGGGCTTAGAAAAAAGGTACAAAAATCTCTTTTTGCTGGACGATGCTGTAAAGAAAGAAAAGTTTTAGTTGTAGAAATTTCATTATATAGTATTGTAAACACAATAAAGTTGAACCAATTTTATTCCATAGTAATGTAAATTACTCCACCTTATAATAACCGTACAGCAAGAACAGAATTACATGTGTTGAAAACCCTTTATCGTTTTGAGATTTCTTTTAAAAAGTACAAAAGCTACTTAGAAATTGCTTGAGACTTTTAATGATTTCAAGATATTTAAATCAAACTTTTTCCACTAGTTACCCAATACGATTCGTTATAAATTTATGAAAAATTATTTTAAATTTTTTCCCCGCATGCGCAGTACAAAAGAATTACTTTAACTACTCCTATTTCGCTCATTTTTTAAATTTTTTTCTTCAAATTTTACAATAATAATTCTGTAATTAATTTTAAATTGCTTCAAATAAGGTTCATTTTACGGAATATTTTTAAAGTTATAGCAAAAAAACATAATATAAAAAAAATTAGTTTTTATAGGAATGTTCAGATTTTCATAAATATTTGCGCTAGATTTACGCAATTTTAAGCAGTTATTGCAAATTACAACCAAAGTAATAGATGCAAGTTATGAGCTATTGCTTGCAAGTTATTGCTTCGGTATTCAAAATTACTTATTTTCCTTCGTAATTTATTGTCAGTCCCTCAAATCTCTGAAAGCTTTAAAATTTATTGTAAACCGTGAAAAATCGCATGAACTAACTATTTCTAAAATTACTAAATCGTCCTTTTAGTAATAACAAAGTAAGGTATGTTCAGATTTAATACTGCATGAAAAAGATATATGAAAAAAGATACATGAAAAATAAGAATGGATTACAATACTTATAATATCCTCAGCATGAATTGATGATGAAAAAATATATCTGGGTGATAATTTCGTCGGAATTGTATATGTTTTAATTTTTCTGAACATAAAATTTCTACAGAATGCATTTTTGCTTTTTAAATCCATGTGAGAATATGTAGCTTCGTCACATTTTAAAATAGTGTTCAGAACTTTAATAAATGGCATGGAGAATATTTTGCATAAAAAGATGAGAGCTGTGATTAAATATATTTTAACCAAAAGAAGATTAAAATCGAAAAACTAATGAGACTTCAAAAAATATATTATAACTCCAAATAAATGAGGAAAAATTTTAATTATATGTAGCCCTATCATACTTAATTGGGAACAAGTCGAGGTATTTAATGAGTCAGCCAAATTTTTCATTATATCTCATCGTAAAATCTCCAATAAAAGAAGAATTTAAACTGAGTCTTATCTTTTTAGTCGTGTTCATTTATTTGTTACGCATTTATAGTAAAGTAAAAGAACTTTTACTTTAAAGTTCGGTAAAATATTGCTGATAAAAGTATTTTAAATTAAAAAAGTTTAACTTTTTTAGCTTTACTTTTCACATAATAAAAACTATTTGCTTATTTTTCACAAAGAAAACTATCAAAACCTAAAAAATAGGACGCCCATCATCTGTAAAGTGTTTTTAATTTTAAACCTTAAATTTTTTTTTCTCTTACTTTTCAGTAGTTTCAGTAGTCTAGTAGTCAGATTCTACTTTTCTAGTTTTCTCTATGACCTATGGCGAATACTATTAATACGTATTCCCTTTTTATTATTTTAGATACATTTTTGCTTATTTTAATTTATTTATATGTTTTTAATGCAGCTTAGTTAAAAAATGTTAGTTTTTAACAAAATATTTTTTTAAATTTTACAAAATTCAAAAATACTGCTGTTATAAGTAACATAACAGTGCTGAATAAACTTTAAAAATATTTAAATAAACTATAAAAAATTTAAAAATTAAAAATTGCTACTTAATATCCATAAAAGACACTTTAATAAATAAAATGAAATAAATATACTCTAAAATATCAATTGGTAGTTTAATAAATAGGAAAATGGTAGAAATACAGTGAAACTTAAAGCTTATACAATTTTACCTTACAAGGTTTAGTTACTAGATTTTTTTTCGAGTCACCTCTACATATACAAAACATTTTATGAACCAAATTTCATAAAAATATAGAAATTTAAGGGATGTATTAGATAAAATAATTTTTTTAATGCGTGCATTTAAAAATGCGCTTTACACTACATTCTTTTTTAGTTAAAAAAATATTGTAGTTAATATTTTTAAAAACATACACTGCAATCAAATTACGGTATAATATAACGCACTTTGGATCTTACTTTAATTAAAGTGATTCCGTGATTTTACGGTAAATTAATGCAGTAAAAATGACGGTATATAATTTTTTTGATCCCGTAACGTGTTCCGGTAAAAATAGATTTTTCGATGAAAGTGTCTGTACTTTTTACCGTAATTTGATCCGAAATTTTTTACAATCTACTGGTCCTGTGTTAAAAACTGAGATAAATTCAATACATCTACAAGTGTAAGGAATCTCGTCTCTCCTGCCTCTGCATATGCAGAATTTGCATTTTCAAATGCAAAGAAGCTCAAGTTAATTATAATAAAAACCAAAGCACAAATTATCAGACATTTCTACACTTGTGAACATAAATTTAAATTCAAGACTTATTTATCACAACCAAGTATCTAAATTTCCCACTGCAATCTATTTTAAACATGAAAATACCTACATTTTATGTCGATAAAGCCTCCCTTTTCACCAAATTTTGCAAAATATCTGTGAGTGCTTCTAAAATATTTCTTCTTAGTTGAAAATTCTATCAAGAAGGATATGCTAATACAAAAAATTGACTTGAATCTTAGAAGATGTAAGAGTTTTCTTACCGCAAAGGAACATCAGGATGTAATGGTTTTCTAGAAACTCAAAAGGCATAGCGAGTGATATATATAAAGTCTTTTGATCAAATTTACAAGGCAGGGGTTGATAAATGCTTCTCCCATGATAAAATCACAAATGAGAAAACTTTCAGCAAAGTTTCAGAACATAAATTCCAAATCTTCTCACCTGTTTGTATTCGAGAATCGAAACTGAGGGAAAGCGATGTAAACCACCTAAAAATATTTTTTCTTTTTATTGGTATTAATGGTTTAAACTTCTGCCTCAATGAAGATAAATCGCAATTAGCAGCTATTTTTGCGAATTATACTTTCCGTTCCCCAGAGCAAATTTGAAGGAATACAGCTGATAAGAGTATTTCCTCTTTTACATATATTTCCTAATGACTAAGTTACATACTTTAAAAGAGTAAATTTCTTTTAAGTGATGTTTTCAAATTCTCTCGTTTAGAAACGGTTAAAGAGCAAATATCACGACATTCAATTGAATTAATGAATTTCTTGCTTCGAAATTTATTTATTTTTGCTTTTTAAAACCTTAATCATCTTGTTTGATGATATACCTATGTACTTGCATAAAATTAAAAGAGCAAATTAGGGCTATTTAAGTTACCTCATTTTAAAGACTTTTGAGTTATGCGATTTTAAGTTAAGTCAACAGTGCAGGTAATAATTCTTATTTCTAAGATAAATTAAAAACAAAATACGTTTTCTGTAAAATTCCTATTTATTTATTATAATTCGACTCATTATATTTGTATGTAGAAGACGAGTAAGTTAATATTAAAAACACATTGATTTTACCATACCGTATATCCCAGTGTATATGTTGACCTGTTGTATATGACTATTCCCTATTGTTGATTACGAGATAGTGAACTTCTGGTATATCGGGTGTATAAGTCTGCCACTGAAAAAACAAAATATGAAATTTTTTTGAATAAATAATCTTAACTTTTCTTATTTTTAATCTTTTTCTACACCTAATTAAAGTTTTGTTTTTATATGTAAAAAAAATATGGTGAGAGAAAATGCAAAATTAATTCTATAACATCTTAAAATAGTTTTTGAAAGGAGCATATTGATACAGAGTAAATTATTTTTTATCTACGATCAGCGAATATCCGATTTTATTACCGGTGTATAAATCGACCTACAAATTTTCATAAAAGTTTGGGGGTTTGAAAGGTTCCATAAAGTAAAAAAATAGTTTATATCCATGATGTATCTAGAATGAAGAAAACTGTCTATTGACTGACACATATTTGGGATGTATGACTCTTCTAAATATTTTTTTTTATGTTTGAGAAATACTGTTTTCATTTTGATAAGTTATAATATTATTTTATTCAAGGTTTTAATTGTTAGAAATTACAATTAAAACTGTGACTAAAATATGACCTGATATAACCTGAGTAAAATGACTAAAAAACGATTATTTAAGTCAATGAAGTATTAAGAAAATCAAATATTTGTAAATTTTTGTTTTTAACACATCATTGTAATTAAATATAATTTATATGGGGCCCAGATAACCTGTTTGGCAGAGCGCTGGACTCACGTTAATAAGAACGGGGGTTCGAATCAAACCTGCTGAAGACTCTCAGCGTAGTAAATGGTGACTGGGGCGCGTTAAATCTATCGGGTCACAAAGACCTCCATGTTTCCATAACAAATTATACCTCTGAGGGATTGGAGATCTATCGTTCTCTGGTTCAGGACAAAATTACGATCTGTGGATGAATGAATGGCTGTATGAATGGGTTCGCTCTATAAACGGGAGTGACGTATGGGTGTGACAGAAATCGAATTATTAGCCATAGATGACACCACTGGAAATCAAGAACAATCGCACTCCTTGCCCTAATGGCTTACAACACTATATAATTTATACATAATTAAATGTAATTATATACAATTGCGTATATTCAACAGTTATATATGAACTTACTCTATAATTATTGTTTTATTCAATCAGGTTTAAGAGTGTCATGCCAGAATTTTGACATTTCATCTCTTTGTAAAACGAGTTAACACTATTATTTAATTCATTCGAAATCAAAAAGTACATATTTTAATATGATATATGAGCTGCTGTATTACTTCAAAACACTTTATTTTATTATTAAAAATTGGATTGTTTTTGAGATAATTTAGAATTTTTGAAAAATTTGATGGCGTTATGAAAATGTTATTTGTAATTTATTGACTTTGTTTTCAAAATTTATAATCCATCTAATATGCTTAAAGATGTGCAATCGTTATTTATATAGCAAATTTTTTGTAAATAGACTAACTAGAATCTTTATCGGTTGACCCGACATTCCTTTAATTTTTGAAAAGTTAACATGGAAATAAGATAGAGCAATTATGACGAACTTCTTTTCTTGAAAGTCCAAAATAAATGTCCAACGCTTGGATGATGGATTGAGCTAATTCACCTTCCTCTCTATCACTGAAAATCTGGTGATTTTTAATGTATCCAACAGAAATTTTGAAAAGGTTCACTTCTAAACGCGCACTTCCATCATCGCCTACATCAGAAAGCCTAATCACGGCTTGTTATAGGCAGTCTGCGCAGACTATTTGAAAAGTGAACCGGTTATGCGCATGTTTCCAAATTCTGTTTTAAAAGTGACTGAGAAAAATTTATCATATATATATTTGTGAATTGAATCTGTAGTGGTAGTCAAGTAAATAAGACAAACCAACCATTTTTAGACATATATTTGCTACCACTTTCTTATTTTTACTGGATTTTCGATTAAAGCGCTCTTTCCTAAACTGGTTTACCTTCATAGTGGTCTGATTGGACTACCTATAAAAAAGCCATGTGGAGGCTTTCAGTTGTAACAAGAGTTGGTACTTCCCCGGGATTTATATTTTTCGTAGCGACGAGACAGAATTTGGTATTTAATACCCACGCAGTCCGGCGAATCGAAGTATTATTTCGCACAACACATCTAAAAGGTGTTAGCATAGCATCAGAAAGTGTTTTTCCTCATTTAGTCTGTTGTTTGAAATGTCTAACCATGCTGTCTGAAGAAAAAAAAATAGTTATTGCACCTCTACATATCGATGTAGAATACTAACCCGTTACCACCGCACATAAATATGAAAGTAGAGTACCACGGTGCTTCAATAACCTCGGTACCCGAAAGAAGAAAAAAATATTGGGATCGGTAGTCCCAATGGAGAGTTTGAATAAGCATCTCCACTCTGCTATTTTCTTTGTAAAAGCTGTAGATTTCTTAAGAAACGATCACTTGGGAATAAAACAATTACGTTAAATAATAGCTAAAATTAATTCAGTCTCTCTGATTACTTTACTGTATAATATACAGGGAATATTAGAGACAATAAAAATATTTGTAGTTGGAAAAAATTACTCATATGCTTTAATTTTTGTTTTTGAATTGCTGTAATCATCAGGGCGCTCACGTACACTCACTAACACCACTTACACTACTGTCAATGGAATATGATTGACACTTCTGTTAAGCGATACTTCAATCAAAAGCAAACTCTATCAGCGAATATGCAAAACATGTGACAAACAACCTGTGTAACTACCAATCCCGTGCTTACCTATATCCATGTTGTTGTACCCTAGTCATCAGGAACATACTTTTAAATATCGCTATAAAATTTTAGCCTAGTGCCTAATTTTAAATTTCGTAACAAAATAAAATATTTCGTGATAGTTAATAAAACTTCAAAAAAAAAAAAGGTTTATGAATTTGGGCTCACCTGAGTTGCTCCAAAGATATATGTGATTAAAAACTATTTGTGCACTAACCCACTAAAAATATTTGATTAGAGATGTCAAAACAATATTTTTTCAAACTTACTCACGAACATTACAGAAAGAAAAAGGAGAAGGTGAAAAAAGAACAGAGCCATTGAACGAAATAAAGAGCAAAGAAATAGCTTGGAATTCTGGAGAATAGGATAAAAAGAGCCTAATGACGCCAATATTTTTTGTTGTAATGATCAAGATGAAAGATGACAATAAGTGTTGTTGGGCTGAAAACAATAAGACAAATGAAATAGATGACTTGATCAAGGCATACCCGTGAAGATAAAGATTAAAACTATAAATAGGAGCAAGAATGGGGTAGTTGACATGTTTTGTTAATTTTTTTCTAAATTTAAACTTTTTTAACATATACTCATAAGTGGGAAAAATCTTGTAAATTTGTGTTTATAAAAAAGCTATACTATATTAAAATTATTAGAAATTACTTGCATAAAACAAGGTTCATACGATCTTTACTTGGTAGTATGATTATTAGATAACGTTGAAATTCACTTGTTTTAGCTACTACTTTAGATTCTGAAAAATTACGCTTCGCAGAGGATGCTAAATGTTTATTTTTAAATTATTATCTATTTATTTATTATTATGATTATATAACCATGAATCTTAATAATAAATAAGGAGAAATACGCTCGTCTGTATGTTTCTCCTAAAACGTCCTCACAATTGTAATATTTTTCTCCAAACTGAGTAATAACAAAATTAATTTTCTACCACTCTTTACTTTTTACTTAAGTTTTTCTAAACCTGCCGAAAAAGGTTTTAAACTTCAACGAAATATTGGGATTGATAGTAATCATTCTTTTTTTTCTTTTACATAAAGGCTATGCTATTTTTTGAAGTACAATATATATATATATATATATATATATATATATATATATATATATATATATATATATATATATATATATATATATATATATATATATATATATATATATATATATATATATATATATATATATATATATATATATATATATATATATATACATAAATAAAAAATATTACAATTGTGAGGACGTTTTAGGAGAAACATACAGACGAGCGTATTTCTCCTTATTTATTATTAAGATTCATGGTTATATAATCATAATAATAAATAAATAGATAATAATTTAAAGATAAACATTAAGCATCCTCTGCGAAGCGTAATTTTTCAGAATCTAAAGTAGTAGCTAAAACAAGTAAATTTCAACGTTATCTAATAATCATACTACCAAGTAAAGATCGTATGAACCTTGTTTTATGCAAGTAATTTCTAATAATTTTAATATAGTATAGCTTTTTTATAAACACAAATTTACAAGATTTTTTCCACTTATGAGTATATGTTAAAAAGTTTAAATTTAGAAAAAAATTAACAAAACATGTCAACTACCCCATTCTTGCTCCTATTTATAGTTTTAATCTTTATCTTCACGGGTATGCCTTGATCAAGTCATCTATTTCATTTGTCTTATTGTTTTCAGCCCAACAACACTTATTGTCATCTTTCATCTTGATCATTACAACAGAAAATATTGGCGTCATTAGGCTCTTTTTATCCTATTCTCCAGAATTCCAAGCTATTTCTTTGCTCTTTATTTCGTTCAATGGCTCTGTTCTTTTTTCACCTTCTCCTTTTTCTTTCTGTAATGTTCGTGAGTAAGTTTGAAAAAATATTGTTTTGACATCTCTAATCAAATATTTTTAGTGGGTTAGTGCACAAATAGTTTTTAATCACATATATCTTTGGAGCAACTCAGGTGAGCCCAAATTCATAAACCTTTTTTTTTTTGAAGTTTTATTAACTATCACGAAATATTTTATTTTGTTACGAAATTTAAAATTAGGCACTAGGCTAAAATTTTATAGCGATATTTAAAAGTATGTTCCTGATGACTAGGCTACAACAACATGGATATAGGTAAGCACGGGATTGGTAGTTACACAGGTTGTTTGTCACATGTTTTGCATATTCGCTGATAGAGTTTGCTTTTGATTGAAGTATCGCTTAACAGAAGTGTCAATCATATTCCATTGACAGTAGTGTCAGTGCTGTTAGTGAGTGTACGTGAGCGCCCTGATGATTACAGCAATTCAAAAACAAAAATTAAAGCATATGAGTAATTTTTTCCAACTACAAATATTTTTATTGTCTCTAATATTCCCTGTATATTATACAGTAAAGTAATCAGAGAGACTGAATTAATTTTAGCTATTATTTAACGTAATTGTTTTGTTCCCAAGTGATCGTTTCTTAAGAAATCTACAGCTTTTACAAAGAAAATAGCAGAGTGGAGATGCTTGTTCAAACTCTCCATTAGGACTACCGATCCCAATATTTTTTCCTTCTTTCGGGTACCGAGGTTATTGAAGCACCGTGGTACTCTACTTTCATATTTATGTGCGGTGGTAACGGGTTAGTATTCTACATCGATATGTAGAGGTGCAATAACTATTTTTTTTCTTCAGACAGCATGGTTAGATATTTCAAACAACAGACTAAATGAGGAAAAACACTTTCTGATGCTATGCTAACACCTTTTAGATGTTTTGTGCGAAATAATACTTCGATTCGCCGGACTGCGTGGGTATTAAATACCAAATTCTGTCTCGTCGCTACGAAAAATATAAATCCCGGGGAAGTACCAACTCTTGTTACAACTGAAAGCCTCCACATGGTTTTTTTATAGGTAGTCCAATCAGACCACTATGAAGGTAAACCAGTTTAAGAAAGAGCGCTTTAATCGAAAATCCAGTAAAAATAAGAAAGTGGTAGCAAATATATGTCTAAAAATGGTTGGTTTGTCTTATTTACTTGACTACCACTACAGATTCAATTCACAAATATATATATGATAAATTTCTCTCAGTCACTTTTAAAACAGAATTTGGAAACATGCGCATAACCGGTTCACTTTTGAAATAGTCTGCGCAGACTGCCTATAACAAGCCGTGATTAGGCTTTCTGATGTAGGCGATGATGGAAGTGCGCGTTTAGAAGTGAATCTTTTCAAAATTTCTGTTGGATACATTAAAAATCGCCAGATTTTCAGTGATAGAGAGGAAGGTGAATTAGTTCAATCCATCATCCAAGGACATTTATTTTGGACTTTCAAGAAAAGAAGTTCGTCTTCTAGTATATCAAGCTGCTGATTCTAATTCTTTAGAAATGGTTCTGTTGTTGAAGGAAAGAAGATTGCAAGCATATTTTGGTTCACGGCATTTATTAAAAGACATCTAGTATTATTCTTGAGAAATCCTCTGTGAGATTGTCTACAACTTAAAACTTTAATCGCACTTACGTTGAAAATCTTTCAACAATTTTCCGAATGCAACGAAGTTTCATAAATTCCAGGTTCATGATCATGGATTAAACAGGGGATACAGCAGTGTAGAAGCCAATTAAAGTTGTGGCCCATGGAGGTAATAAACAAGTTTGTAGCACTTTTTCTTTAGTACGAGAAAACTTTGTGACAGTAGCCAGTGCTGTTTCTGCGATACGAAACCACATTCCACCATTTTTTTCTCTTCTTAGGATAAACTACAAGGACCATTTTGTGGAAGGGAGACTTCAAGGATCAGCAAGCATTGCGAATCCAAGAGGTTGGATGCAAAAGAAATGTTTTTTTTCTCTTGAAGCACTTTCACTTGGCAATAAAAAGATCCCCGAAAAAACCCACGCTTTCATATTAGATAACCACGGTTCACATCTGTGTATTGATGTCTTAAATTTTTTCAAGAGTAATGGTATTGTAACACTTTCCTCCCCTATTCATTTGCTACCTATTGATCGAAAGGTGTTCTGGGCTTTCAAGTGTTACCTCAATACAGCTTTTGATGTGTGAATGCTCAGTAATCCTGGGAAACAAGGACCATTTATGACATCTATAGTGGCGTCCTCTGGCGATGAGTGCAAGGAGCATTTAGTTAAGTTTTCGGGTAACTATTTTTCTGTTCAATAGTGACGTCTTCTCCGATGTCTATTTAGCTCTTGGGTGTGTTTTGGATAGACCAGAACAAGAAAAGTGTAGAAATGTAATTGTCCAAGAGCCAGCACCATCCAACAGTGAAGCTTCTATTTTTTTGATATCGTCATCCGCAAAGGAAGCAAAATTATCGACCAGCACTAGCCATGCGAATCAGCAGCTAACTGTGAGATTCGTTACTATTTGGCCTTTGCCAAAAGGAGGCAATAAGAAGGAAAACAGAAACAACAACTGATAGAGAGCAACAGCTATTCTATCTGATATTCCCGTAAAGAGGAAAAAGGAAGAGGAATATGGACAAAGGCATAGTAAGAAATCAACAATTGGCAGTAAAAAGAAAACCATTTTTGGTTTTCTTTTTCCAAATCCAAAGTTTGAAGTTTTCCAAAGAAGGCATCCAAAATTTGAAGGTCAAAAAGTGACAAAGAATATTCTTGTTTTATTTCTGTATAACCATGTTCTACAAGTCGTTCAAACGAAAATTGAATACAGTGCATGGAAAAGGATGAGCCAATAAACAAAGTACGAAACATCCAAAATCTTCTCTATATGTATGCCAAAACTGAAATTCTGATTTTATGGGGAGCATATTGCTGATTTCATAGTAGTATATGTTATCATTTCTGAATGATAACTAAACTTTACTTTAAAGTCTTTCAACCAGGGAAAGCCCTTGGAAGGGGTAAGGTTACTTGATTAAAAATTTCATTCCCTTCAAAAATATATAAAATCGAAATAACAGTCAAAGTGTTTCACAGACTCAAAAATAGGTGCCCTTTCTCAAGAAGACGTGAATGGAATGTAATAAAAGTGATTTGAAGTAGAAAACATAAATTTTCCAACAAAAAATAAAAAATAAAGGTGAAAAACAAAACTAGAAAAACCATAGTAGCTGAGAAAAAAAAGATGAAAAAGAGAATAAGAAAACCCACAGAGGTAGAGAGTGTCAAATTAGGGTAAAATACATTTCCACGTGCTATGGAGAGGTGATTAGGAACTAATGTCGTTAACAAGAGAATCAGCACTCATATCAATAAACACAATTCCTAGGCCTCAAGACGAGCTGATTTGACAGGGCATTTTGGCATTGTCGAAATTGAATTTATGCCTAAGAATCCAACATTTCTCGGCATTTTATGATTTCTCATATTTTTGATAAGGGACAAATCTATCATGTTCCTTTAATCTAAATTCAGGTATAGGTATGGGTTATAGATTGTTATATTTGAAAGAAGTTTTCTTTAAAACTGGCAAATTTAATATTTTTTAGGTAAAAAATACGATCCAAAAAGTGGTATTTTATAGATAACATGCTAACTTATGAAATTTGTTTATGAAAATGTTTGTATACATTAACAAAAAAAATATGTATAAATTTAAAAACTAAAATATGTGAGAACCATGGACCAATTTTTCTTACATTTTAAAATTTTTTTTGACAGTATTAGTTTACCAAAAATTAAATTAATAGACAAACAAATAATGTATTGCTCCTAAATTTTTTTAAGTTATTTAAAAAATTAAATTCTGCATGAAGAAAAAAAGCCAAATATGTTTGGTGGTACAGTATTCTCCCTTATTAGATATAACTGAAAGGTTTGAAGTAATAAAGTGATAAGCCACATTTTTTCCAAAAATTACATATTTACAAACAGTTCATCTGTATTGTTTCCAAATAGGCACTTTAGAAGTTTCTAGAAATTTCTCTCAATAAAAGCACAATACACAGAAAACGTGTTATTGCTTACATTGAAATCATGGAATTTTACAATAAAACAGCTCTCTTAAACAATTTAAAAGACTGGCCTAATAATATATTACCTCAAATCCTTCAATTTATGAAATAAAATACGAAATATTACCAAAATGGAATCTTTGGAATAAAAAATTTGGAATTTTTTTATTGTATTTGCTTAGCAGTTGGCTATATTTTCTGTAATATTTTATACTTTACTCATACGCTTAAAATAAAATTTAATACTGTATCATTTACAAACTTTTAAAATATCTACATTACTTATAAAATTATCAGTACTGTGATGTAATCATCACAATGTTTGTTGTGCCATTTGCCTACTGGGATGTTTTTCCAACTGAAGCGCCCTCTTGGTTGTCTTTGTCCTTTACGAAATCTCTAGGGCTTAGCGCCTAGCACGTTGACTGTTGAGATTCTCGCAACCGCTAAAGAGGAGACGCGACCTTTTGGAGATAGACCAGTATTCCCTTAAAGCTCTCATCGAAGGTTGCTGCCTTCTTTTCTGTTTTTTTCTCTCTCCTCTTGTGTGCTCACAAGTGGATCTCGTATTTATCTTTATTTTTATTAATTTGAAACTACTTTTTAAATATAAATTTATCTTAAATTTTACTACATTTTAACAACATGATGATGCTTAATTAAATTTTGATATCTTCTCCCTAGAGCATACAGGGAGGACCTGGATCCACGTGGGTCGATATACCCTTCTGCCAGTTCATGTATGTTCTTTTCTGCAACGTAACATCTGTTTTACCAAAGTGAAAAATAAAGAAGGATGCCTTGATAAATGTGTCTTTCCTTTTGAGATTGAAAGCAACACAGTATGACCAACGATCTTACCTAGATGTAGCAGCTTTTACTGTCACACCAATCGACCACGACACACCAATAAAACAAGTGCTATAACACTTTTGTAGTTATAAATAGTACTAGCAGTATAAATAGTTGTATAAGTTGATAATTGCAGTTTTGCAGTTATAAGTTATAGATTAACCCATTTTCAGTCAGAGGTGCGTAAACGCACCATTTTAATAAATAATTTCTAATTAACACCGTTTCGAATATTTTTCAATAATTTTATTTTTCTGCTGTTTTTAAGGATTCTAAAGACATCTGTAAAATATAAGTAATTCAATTGGAATAAATAATTTCTCCTGAGAAATTTTCAAAACACGTTAGTTTTTGAGCTTCAAATGATTATTGAAAAAGTCAATTTTTTAAAACTGTATAATTATTCCACTTGCGATTTATTATATGTTTTTATAATGGGTAAAAGTTGTAAGTTCTGAAAATAAAATTAAAATGAAGCAAATATCACGAAAAATTAAATTTTTTTAATTCAAATTTAATGGTGCGTTAACGCACCATTGGCCGAATACATGAGAAATAGGAGAAATTTTAAAACCCGCTTTTCAAGCAAGGTTTGAAAGTTTTATTGTATATTCAGAGTTTTACTAGTTTCATTGTCAAGTTTTATTGTTATTAGAGTTTTATTGTGCTGAGATTAACAGTGATCAACAAGGATCATTAGGAACAAGCGTTGTTCTGAAGGTTTGAAAACCTGAGATTTAAAAATTTATTTTGATAACTTTTTCTCTTCCGATAGTTTATTCGAAATTTTGAAAGAAAAGGGTTTCTTTGCCTCTGGTAAAGCTCGAGAAAATCGCATAGCTCTATATTGGATGACTCCAAAAATTTGAAAGAAAAAAAAACAAACAAAAAAACATTGTAGTTCCTACGATATTGCATTCAGCAAGAATACAGAAACATGCACGACAAAATGGAATGACAATGTTGTGGTAACAATTGTTACGACTAACGGTACCTTTGTGCTCCTTGTAAGTGCCAAACAACACAGTTGCAAAGAAGGAAAAGAAGTTATGATTTCACAACTCAACGTTACTTTAGATTACAATAAGCATATGGGAGGTGTAGACCTAGATAACAATGCCATAGTTAAATACCACATCAAGATTCGAGGTAGGAAATGGTGGATGCCATTATTAACAAACATCATTGATAGCGTTATAGTAAATTTCTGGAAACTGCATAGAACTTCCATCTATTTCAAACATATCTCTTATAGACTTTAGATGTTAGATAGCTATCACTCTATTGAAATCTGAATTCCAGAATAATCCATCTGGTGAAAGTATATTTACATTCAAAATGTTTCGAATGTTTTCATTAAAAATATAACTGTTGAACTAAACGAATTGTTCATTGATCTGGCCAATGGTGATTATACACACCTTTTTATTTCTTAAGTAAAATATTATTCTTCATGCACGAAACTTATTTTTTGTCTTAATATGTTTTGATTGAAATACGTTTAATTTGTAATTTAAACATATTTCAATGATACAATAATACCACAACAATACCTCATTTTATAAAATTTCTATCCTTGGCCTAAAATGGGTTAAGTTTAGCTTAGTAGTCAAAATAGTATATAATAAATTACATGTTTAGGATGATAAAAAGAATAAATCGTCTGCAGAAGAATGCTTGTCAAAGAGTTTTACCACAGCAATGTTAAACACAAAATATTTCTTAAATTGAGTTAGTTTAAAAAAAGTGTTAAAAATATGAAACAATACTTCTAACTGTAAAATAATAGTTACAAATGAGCGAAAAAATAGAATGTCTAAAAATTGAAGAAGAAAAAGGTCTAAAGTTATGAATTTTTTTACCTCTAGATGTAGGTACGGATATTTGAAATTCTTCAATTCCCTCAAGAACACATGCACCTTTCTCCAGGAAATAAAAAAAAACTCAAATTCAATTCCGAACTTTCGAAATTTGAATTTTTCTTTGTTTCCAAGGTTTGAACCATCAGGGAAAGCAAACATGCAAGATAGAAAGTTTTCTTTCTTTACCATTAATCAAGGCGAGTATTTTCCTAATTTTCGAGCCTTTCTTGTATCAAATACTGAGTATTTTTTCTCCGAGACCGAAAAAAAATAATTTTAAAGTTATGAGGATTTCATATAAAGCAGAGATTGCGTTATTTAATCTTGCACAAAATTTCTGCGATGGAATATAATTAACTGCTTTAGGCAAACGATATTTTTCTTAATATCTGGCAGCTCACAAAATTGAAGAAAATAATAATTCGATTTATGTTGCAAGCATTATGCTCTAAGAATTATATGATTCGTGTGACACTTAAAATTAATGTCATTTAAAATGAAGTATTTTATTTTGCAAAAACACGTTTTTGCGTGTCTTAAGGGTATAAAATACCTTTTGGTAAGCAGACGTGTTATTTCACACACAAAAAGTGTTATTTATTCAGTTAAAAATTTAATATGAAAATAATTTTGTTTAGAAGGAATTTTTTTAAAAACGTTTTGATAGCTCTAATTTATATTCAATGTATTAATACACATATGATAATAGTTCATAAAATGTTCTCTTAAACCCTATTGCATTTCTTTTAAGAAATGAATTTTTATTTCGAAACAAAGTGAATAATTGCTCATAGCTTTTTATACATTATTTAATGTAAAATGTATACATAATTGTGCTTAAAATTTGAATTTAGTTTCATGATATACGGAATCAGATACAAAAAGTACTTTCTCTGAATAAACATTATTTTTCCGGTGATTTTGGACTTTCAACCCTCAAACTGGAGGTAGCGGTAATCTGGGAGATATGATCTCAATAGTTTAGCCAGGGCAGTGATCGAAAGTTTGACCTTTTTAATGTTTAAAAAAATTAGAATGCTAATTAAAATTCAATGGGTTAATACCGGTATAATAATAGCTCATAATTGAAGGTAGTCGTAATCTGGGAGATATGATCTCAATAGTTTGGCCAGGACAGTGATCGAAAGTTTGAACTTTTTATAGTTAAAAAAAAATTAGAATGCTAATTAAAATTCAATGGGTTAATACCAGTATAATAATGGCTCATAATTGAAGGTAGTCGTAATCTGGGAGAGATGATCTCAATAGTTTGGCCAGGACAGTGATCGAAAGTTTGAACTTTTTATAGTTAAAAAAAATTAGAATGCTAATTAAAATTCAATGGGTTAATACCAGTATAATAATGGCTCATAATTGAAGGTAGTCGTAATCTGGGAGAGATGATCTCAATAGTTTGGCCAGGACAGTGATCGAAAGTTTGAGCATTTTATGTTAAAAAAATTAGAATGCTAATTAAAATTCAATGGGTTAATACCAGTATAATAATGGCTCATAATTGAAGGTAGTCTTAATCTGGGAGAGATGATCTCAATAGTTTGGCCAGGACAGTGATCGAAAGTTTGAACTTTTTATAGTTAAAAATAAAAAGAATGCTAATTAAAATTCAATGGGTTAATACCAGTATAGTAATGGCTCATAATTGAAGGTAGTCGTAATCTGGGAGACATGATCTCAATAGTTTGGTCAGGATACTGACCGAAAGTTTGAGCTTTTTAATGTTAAAAAAAATTAGAATGCTAATTTAAATTCGATGTGTTAATACCGGCATGATAATGGCTCATAATATTTTCTCTAAAACTTTATTTCATTGATTTTAAGAAATTACTTTTAATTTTAATAACATGTTGAATATATGTTTATAGATTTAATGCAATATAAGAAGTAAAATTTATACATTATTGTGATTAGAATTTGAATTTAGTTTCATGATATACGAAATCAGATACAAAAAGTACTTTCTCTGAATAAGCATAAATTTCTTTTCAGTGGATTCGGATTATTGACACTCAAACAGACACAATCTTGAAAATATGGTCCCAATAGTTTGGTTAGAAGAATGGTTCATAGTTTGGATCCATGAAGGTTAATTTTACTTTTTACAAATATCGAGATATCTCAAAAACTTTTTAAGCAAATTTAACAATTTTCGTACACAAATATAAAATTTGTTAATAAATAGATAATTCCTCCCAAAAATTATGTTTATTAATAATTTATTATTTTTTAATATTTTACTTAAAAACGGCTGATTTTTTTAAAATTGTAAGGTCTTTCAATTCAAAGTTTTAAATCATTTTAAATAATATAATCTTAAAAAGCAAAATGTAAAACTTGAACGAAATTGGTCGAATAACTCCTGAGAAATTATAAGACTTTTTTAAAATTCGATGTCTCAGAAACTATTCGATCAATTTTATTAAAATATTGTAATCTTTTCTTTTAAAATTACACACTTTCAAATAATGCAACCATTTGTATAGCTTACAATTCAAATTGATTTCAACTATTTTTAAATAAAATCATAAAAATTATTACTATTAATTATATTTTGCGTGGAATTATCTTTGGTAAAACGAATTACGCTTTAAAATTTCGTTTTAGACGAATTATAGTTTGGTGCAAATATTTTTCAATGCATTTAAAAAGTTTCCGGAGTATGGCAAAATATGCAAAATGTAATCTTATGAACTTTTTAATCAAATTGAGAAATTTTTGCACACAATAATAAAATTCGTTTATCCATAGATAATGCTATACAAAAAATAAATTTTAGTAAATATTTATTATTTTTATTATCGAATAATTTTTTTTTAACTATTAGTCCTTGTGTCACTTCTCAAGGCGGTTTTCAGTTCTTGCATGGTTTGGAAATTGTGTGTTCCTTGTGAAATACTCCTGGAAAGAGCAACCTAGGCATACTCTATGGGTTTTATGTTCGAAAAGTATACTGGTCATTGCATATGGTCAATGTCTTTACTTTCTAGTGTGTCCGATACCTCAGCCCACCTGTGTGGCCGAGCATTGTCGTCCGTAAAACGAAAGCCTGAACCTATTACACCCTTCAAATGATAAACATGATTCAGAATAATCTCTCTGCAATACCGCTGCGTTGTAACGTTACCTTGTTCAAAGATGTGACATACATACATACATACATACATACATACATACATACATACATACATACATACATACATACATACATACATACATACATACATACATACATACATACATACATACATACATACATACATACATACATACATACATACATACATACATACATACATACATACATACTTTTATCTATATTTTTCATTTTTTCGTGCTATATTTTGCTGCTAAAGTTCCATTTCATTCGAGTGAATTGGTAAAGATTATCCTCGTTTGTTGCAAGGAATTAAAGATAAAAACGAAAACTAATTTATTTTCATTTCTAAAGCTACCGTGCTTACAATAGTTTTCCTATTATCTTGTTTTTACGAAATAACGGATTCAAATTTTTCTTTTGCTTATTCATTAGTAATTTATCATAAGAAGAAAAGCTCAGGATATTTAATGACAGCTCGATTCCAGTAAGAATGAATTTTTTCATTAAAATGTCGCTATATAGTCTAATATTGTTTAAGTACTGAAATGAAACTATTTATCTAAATTTACTTGAATATTAAAAATTATAGACACGTTTTAGGATATTTGATTATGTAGTGAATAAAAACACTATTTTTATTGTTAATAACTACTTTTTCTTTCATATAAAATTTATTTCCTCACTCATTCACTCATTTAATAATAAAATAAATTCAAAATCAGGACTAATGATAGTTTTAAAAATAAAAATGAGGATTTCTTAAAGATAATTCCATGCGAAAAATAAATTTAGTATATATTTATTATTTTTCACCATTTTATTTAAAAATATTCGAAGGATTTTCGCAAATTATTTAATTTGTAAGGTATTCAATTTCTTTACATAATTTTAAAATATGCAAATGTACATTACAAAATACAGAATTTAAGTAAAAATGGTTGAATAGTTCCTCAGAAATCGAATTTCAAAGAAGCCATATATTTAAAATTAAATTTCTCATGAACGCTCTCTCTCGCTCAAATTTATATTTTACCATGTAAAATCACATAGTTTGAAATGATGCAAAAATTGCATACTTTACAATTCACAATGTTTTGGACTAATTATTAAATAAAAAATATATAATTGCTAAAATTTATTTTTTGTATGGCATTATCTTAGGATTAATGAATTTCATAATTTTGTGCAAAACCTTTTCAACCTGCTTAGAAAGTTCTTGAGATATGGCGAAATATGAAAAAAGTAAAATTAACATTAAGGGGTCCAAGCTTTGGATCGCTTGACCAAATTATGGGGATCAATTTAAGATTGCTGCTACTCCCTACATTTTAGGGTCAGAAATCCGAATCCATTGAAAAAAAGATCTGTTTATTCAGACAAAGTCCGACTTGTCCGATTTCGTAATTTTACACTTAATAATTAGCATATTTGAGATCACTCCCTTGAACCATTAAGGTTCTGTCCTAGAACGTGAAGATCAGATCATTTGATCAAAAGTTATTTAGGGTGGGCCTCTTATTTTGGCGTATTCTATATATACTGATGAAATACAACAGCGTTATCAGACTTCGATCAGTAGTTACTGATGTCAGATATCGAAAAATATAAGACTGATTTTCGTCGAATAAATAATGCGAGTATATCTGGTAAGAAATTAAATAGGTATCAAGTACTGAAATTGTTAGTAACTTTCATATTTGTGTACTGGTTGTCAAGAAGACGCCCCGGTTACTTTACCCCTATAAAAATATGTTGTTGTTGTTGTTGTTAATTTACGTCGCACTAGAGCTGCACAATAGGCTATTGGCGACGGTCTGGGAAACATCCCGGAGGATGATCCGAAGACATGCCATCACAATTTTGATCCTCTGCGAAGGGGATGGCACCCCCGCTTCGGTAGCCCGACGACCTATAAAAATATGAGGAAGTAGCTCATGATTTAAAAGATATTATTACTTATTATTAGAGTATAAAGTGAATTCAGTAAAGTGGTACAAAATTCTTTAAATATTTTTTTATATAATTACATTTAGTTTTTGATCTTTAATTGATACATTTTTCTCAAACAGATCAGTAAACCGTATAACAATTTCACTCAAAGAAGGACACCACCCCTAATATTTCTAATAAAGACTCTCTAATTTTTGAGTTTTTAAGCTAACTATGTGTAATCTAATTTGTTAAAATATTTTTTCGGAAAAGATTATGATTAAAATAATTTATTAACACGATTTTTCAGGAAAGTTGCTGTAATTGACGCAAAGTTGGATCATGCACCATATTAACCAACGATGGAAAGATTTGGAAACCATATTTCTCCAACTCTCCATCGACATCGTATACTACCGATTTCCAATTTTCTTTTATACAATTACTGAATTCTCAGAAATGTAACTTACTTTTTTTTATGTCTACATCTTTTTTAACAATTTTTAAAACAAATTATTCTAATTTGTTAAAATATTTTTTCGGAAAGATTATGATTAAAATAATTTATTAACATGATTTTTCAGGAAAGTTGCTGTAATTGACACAAAGTTGGGTCACACACCATATTAGGAAACCATATTTCTCCAACTCTTTCCATCAATATCGTAGACACTATACTACCGATTTCCAATTTTTTTTATACAATTACTGAATTCTCAGAAATGTAGTTTAAATTTTTTTATGTCTAAATTTTTTTAACAATTTTTAAAACAAATTTTTCTAATTTGTTAAAATATTTTTTCGGAAAAGATTATGATTAAAATAACTTATTAACACGATTTTTCAGGAAAGTTGCTGTAATCGACACAAAGTTGGGTCATACACCATATTAGGAAACCATATTTCTCCAACCCTTTCCATCGATATCGTAGACACTATACTACCGATTTCCAATTTTCTTTTATACAATTACTGAATTCTCAGAAATCCAGCTTAAATTTTTTTATGTCTACAGTCTTTTTTAACAATTTTTTAAACAAATTCTATGCTACATTGTAAAGAATTCGTTTATTTATAGTCTCATAAAAACAAAATGGAAATCGAAAGAAAATCTATTGATGGAATGATGGGAGGGTATCGATATCACGAGGTTAACAAAAATAGTTCTTTGGAAAACGTGATTTTGGTAGTTTATTAAGATTTATATTTACCGTATAGTACACGACACCGTATTGGTCGTTATAGATTCTCCATCAATCATTCTTACACATTATTTAAAAAAATCTTTATAACGCATTATATGGCATAGGTTTTCAGAATATGCAAATGATGAAAAGTCGTTTAAGTTCAGGGAAGTGTCTCCGCGTAATAGCATTTGAAAATATTAGGAATGATTTTTATAATGTCTTTTGAATGTTTCAAAAACGTTAAGGAAACTTTTTTTAAAAAAATTGTCAAAAATAGACATTTTTGATGTTTTAGGAAGTAGTAAACAAATTTAAATCATAATCAAATATTATTATTTTTGATTATGACAAGACACATTAAAGTTTTTTTAGGAATTACATATATATCAAAATTTTTTTAGTAGCAATGTTTTGTAAGTTTATAAATTGTACAAATCTCGCAGTTCAATTTGCGGATGATTTTTGATAGTAATAATATATATATATATATATATATATATATATATATATATATATATATATATATATATATATATATATATATATATATATATATATATATATATATATATATATATATATATATATATATATATATATATATATATATATATATATATATACGGCATTGGTTGTGTAAAATATATAGTTTGTTTTAGTATTATTTTAGTATTAGAAAATAGATAGATAAGATAAAATGCAAATAGGTAAAAGCAATAGAAAGTAATCACTTTGCCAATAGAAATTATATGTTAATCGAAAAAACATGAAAGGCGGAGTTTAGCAATATTTTTTGCAGAAAGAAAGATGTAAACAACTCTCGAAATCGATAAAGGCACTAATCGATGGTGCTTCAATTAAATTTATATTAATAAATAGAAATCAACTAAAGGTTTTTCCTCTCTTTTTTTAATATTGTATTTATATTAAATTGTAATTATTGTATTATTCTATTCTAGATTATTCTAGATTAAATTGTAATTATTGCACTTAGATTAAATTGCAATTATTGCATTTATATTAAAATACATTCTAATAAAAATATTCTAATTCTAAACATTCTAATAAAAATTCTTGATAAAAATATTAATTTTAGAAATGATTCAAAATGAAAATAGTATTTAATAATTAATGAAAATCGCTATTTCATATAATACTCCCTACAATGATTAAAATTAAAATAACGTTTCTTATTATTAAAATAATGATTTTATACTAAAGTTTTTGTCAGCAGCTAGATTGCTTTCAAGTCAAAAAGTCAAAATTTCATTAATTTCATATTCTGAAATTATATATTTCATTTTTAGAAAAATTAATACCTAATCTTTTAAAGTAAAACCGTCATTCTTGATTTGTCTAGGTTTTTCATAAATAAATAAAAATATTTTTAAATAACAATAAAAAAATAGTTAGAGAATTCTCAAGTAAATTTTCGAATTCAAATAGCATTAGAAAATTCTAATTAAAAGTTAAAAGGCTGATTTATAAAGAAATAAATATATAAGAATTTCCTTCAAAGCATGAAAGATATTTTGGTGAATCCATCACAGTTATTTTAAACAATATTTATTGAAAAATTTGCAAAAATTAGTCATTTATAATATTATAAACAATCAAGATAAATAACAGGATACAGTAGTTCAATCTTATTTTGAAATAACTTGTTGTTTTTATATGTTTATAAAAAGCCATCTGAATAGATATAAAAACAAAAAACAATCGGAAACAAAAAGCCGTTTGTTATCATCGGCTACTAATCATACAACAGATAAATTCAATTCCATTTCAAAATAACACGCTCGTTAATTATGTTTATATTAAACAACCTTATTAACCAAGAAAATGAAAAATAATTGTCTTGGGTAAGTGATTTGCAGCCGTAAAATCTTCGAAACAGTCAACGCATATAATATTCGGAGCAGAAGTTCAATTTAAATTAAGAAATAGCTTGTTGTCTTGATGTTTGTATTCAACAATCTAAATATATAAGAAAAAGGGGGGAAATTGAATATAAAATGTATGTAATATTTCCCATTATAAATTCCTCTTAATATTTTTTTTGAAAAGGCTTGAGTTTTGAATAATTAGACGAACACCAAATTTAATCCATTTATCTATCTATCTATAAGCACCTTTAATTGATTTAAATTTATACCACTATTATGTATATTGCTGAGTAAATTGCCTTTACCCTTATCTCTATAACTGACATTTCTTAGAACAATATGGTAATTTAATCTCGTTTATTTACATGAAAAATTTTATTTTCATATTAAGTTACGGTGACAAGATATGCTCAAAATATTTTCTAAGGATGGATAAAAAAACTCTTTAATCGAGACAATTTATGACACAAATAATTTCTCAAAAATTAGTTTTTTATTAATTTAGATTAGAATCTGTATGGATTAGTAGCTTTGAAAAGGAGAGAAAAAAAATTATGAAAGTCATAAAAAGTCATTAATAAATGCGCATTGATGCCAGTCATACATTGACGATATTTTTTATTAATTAAAAGAGAAAACAATTTGGAAAGAATACAAGACAGCTCACTATTCAATTCTTGAAGCAAATTACTTCGAGACGGCTGAAAGTAGAGATTAATTAACTTTTTTTTCGCTCTTCTTCTAAACTACTTAAGAGATAAAAGAAAACCCCCTCCATAGGAGAAAACAATGATTTTCAAAATAAAGACCTCCTAGAAAGTAATTAATGAACTGGCTATAATGAAAATTTGAAAGCTTCGATACGCTATTCTCTTACTAAAAACTTGCTGATGTACTTCGCTAATCAAATGTCTTCGATTTTATATTTTTATTTTTCACGCAGATTTTTTTTACCCAGCTTAAAATTTTTGCTGCAAACTCAAACAGTAAATAAAACTGTTTTTGAAATAATAACTTAATATAATAGGGCTTATATCACAGAGATTAAGGGATCAAAAATTTTAAATCCCTGCTATTAATTTGTAATTTGGAACAACATTGAATAAGCAACAACTAAAAGATTTAAAACATGTAAAACATTTTTTACCTCACACAAAATTTGCTTAACAATGAAGTGATTAACAATGATTTTTCCTAGTTTCTAAATATAAAATGTAAGTTGTTAGCATAAATAATTTTAACAATTACTTTTTGTCTTAGTATATAAGAACATTCTCCAAAAAAATCTCTTTTTTGTTGAACCATAATAACAGTACTTTTTTACGGTGCAAGTTTGTAACCTTAATAAACCAAACTATGATTCCGTTCACGTTGAGAAACAATATCGTGCAATTTATTTTAATTGGCGATTTATTTTATTGGTATAATCTGGTTTAACTTACACCATATTAAGTACTTCTTAAAAACAAAGTACTTTTTATCTTAGTAATAAAAGTTAAAAGTAGTTTATTTTTAATTTGTCTTTATAATTTAGGCCAACATTTTGACAATTGTAAAATATTGTGCATTATTGATTATGCACAATTGATCTTGATTTCGTTTTTTCTTCTTATCAACATGATGATTATCTCCTTCCAAGAAGAAAACAAATATATTCAAATAAAAAAGAACCCTATAAAGTAAGAATTAATGAAATAGGATCAAGGTATTTTTGACTTATTCTTAACTGAATGATGCGCTGATTCATTTTCATTGAGTCAAATATTCCAGATAAAAGAAGGTATTTTTATTTCAAACTATTTTTTCATATATGAAACTATTATAGAAGAAAAAATCATTGTTAGAAATTGTTATGATATAAAAAAATTGTGGTTATCAACACTCGTTAGCAAATTTTAGATAAACAAATTTTGGTATTCATTTATAAAGTGTTTCTTTTTAATTTATGCTACTATTAAAAAGAAAGAGATATTTTATTTTTGTTGAATTTTATAATTGAAATTATCGAATATTTTTATAATAATTTTTTGTTTTGTATTGTTGATTTTCTGATTAGGGTATTAATGATATGAAATGACTGAAAACCATTTGTTTATCACTGAGGAGACTTGTTGATTGTAGAAGAAAAACTTTTCATATTCATTTTTATTGGGATATTTTGTATAAGAGCTTCAGATATCTTTCTGGATTGATATATTAAAATTAGACTCTTCTTTGTTGAAATAAGTATGTATGGTGTTTAATGCATTAGACTCAAATTGTAATTTTGTTGTACAAGAGTTTCAGTGATCTTTCTGAAGTGACACTTTAAAAATAGATTTTTGTTTGTTGTAAAAGTATGATGTTTAATGAATTAGACAAAAAAATTACAATGAAAATGAAATAAATGGAATCTAAGAGTTTTGGTTATCTTTTCCTATGATATAAAATCTAAAATGAAGACGCTTAATGACTAGATCTTATAAGAGGAACTTTCATTTTATATTCGTCCATGAGCGGTTATAAAGAGGTTTTTTGATGATTTTAATTCCACTTTTGCTCTAATTCACCATAATAGTGATTTGTGAAATTTTAAGTATGCTTTTTCCTTTAAGTATTAATTTGCAAGGCATAATATATAGGTTTTTATGATTTCATCGACATGAAGGAATTTAATGTATATAATGTGATAAAAGGGCATCCTATACAAAGCATTAGCTTATGTAGTTCTCTGAATGGCATTTTTAATACTCACTTTAAATTGAATGTATATTGTTCAAAATAAAAAAAAAGTATCTGAAATTTTTTAAAACTAATAAATAGATTTCCACGTTATATCATGCAATCCGAAGATTGGTTGAATAGTTTCTGAGCAATAAAACTTCAAAAACGATGTATTTTTAAATCTCACTTTCTCCTGAGCGAATTGACTGATTTAGTTTAATTTTTGGAATTTACTACTTAAAATTACGCATTTAAATTTCAGAGGAATGTGTCAATGTGCGGGCCAAAACAGCTTGAAGCGTTATAAAATTAAATAATAAAGATAATTAATATTTAATAAAAACTATTTTTAATGAAGTTGTCTTGGAATAAATTCAATCTCAATTCAATCTTCTAATTTGTCGATAAAAAAACTGTATTTATTCAAAGAATGTGCTGTTTATGTGATTCCGAAAAGCTTGAACTATCGTATATACTAATTAATTTTCGTATTTAAGATTTACCTTTCGAATAATTAAGATTGCCTCCGATAATTATGTCAAAAGTTATTGAGGGTTGCGGGTTTTTAATTTGCACTATCTCCATTATTTTGGGGACATAGATTCGTTATTCCAGACGAATATAATTTATAATATTATGCCTACTGCTTTTTTTCATGATTACTTCCGACATTTTGAAATTTTTTTAATGTTTTCATTTCAATCAAATTTTGCTGTACAATAGACTTATAAATAACTACTGAATGCAAGTAGTATAATTTATTTAAACTAATGGTAAAAGTAAATAAAAAATATTTGTGAAAGAATCGAACATTTTAAAACAAGAATAAAAAGAAAATTACAGACTAAATTGTTTTTTTGTGTGCTTTATCTTCATTTCTATTTCTTTCATTATTAAAATTAATATTGTTTTTGAAGTAAAGATTAATGAATAATAAAATATCTAGAAAAAAACAAATAGTTCAAGAATATCTTAGAGAAAATTTTTGTTCTTTATTTACAACTTTTTACTTCCAAATCTCGTAAAAACAATTTTCAGCTACTCAAAAGTATTTAATTAAAGAAAATTTTAAGTAGCTTAAAAGTTTATTAACTTTAATACCTTTAACTTAAAAACTGTTTTCAAAAGTGAAACTCAATTTGAGTTTTTATTGTATTTTCAATATAATACAATTAATAGTAATTTTATTTTCCCATGTATAAAATATAAATTACTAGTAAGAAAAATAGTCTGTGTTCTTTTTAAAAACTAATTATCTGAACAATTTCCATACAAAGCCTTTTTTTCTGACTGCTTAAAATAGATTATCCTGTCAAATTTTTGCACTTATTATTTCCTTCGCTTTGACGCTACATGAAAATCATTTTGTCAGTTCAGAACTATAAAAACTAATATTCGCGTATAATTCTACACTTTTAGCTTATTTTCCTCCTTTGTTGGAAAGAAGAAAATATCGCGACTTTATCGCGACAATTTTTCTTTCGTTGCATGAATAAGCTCTTTTAGTTTCACACTATTAATTTACCATCACCTGCGTATGACAATTTTCTTATTTAAACTGTTCAAAGAATAATAGTCTCAGAACAAAACCTGACATGGCATTTTGTCTTAATATCGCCAAGATATATGTAGAAAAATATTTTGAAGTTTTAATAACAATTTCCGAGAAGTATCGATACATAATTGTAATCATTTGCTTGAACTCTCTTTCATGTGGAGAATATATTATCATTTCTTAACTTATTAGCTCGAAAAATTATCTTTTAAACAACATTACGTTGATGACACAAATTTGTTAGGATTTTTTTTAGTTGAGAAAGTTAATGGCAATTTAAAATATGCGTCTGTAAGTGACAAGGAAATAAAGGAACGTTGAATGAAAATTAACAGTCATTTTAAGACAATAATATATAGCTGCTCAAAAAATAAAACATTCTTTCGTAAATCTTAATAACCAGTAAAATGTATATATTTAAATAAATGTTATCCTAGACAAATAAAGAAAGGAAATTTTCTAGAGAAATTGCCTAGATTTTCTGGAGAAAGCGCTCTATAAAATTGCCTTTTATACCATTGAGGTGAGTAAATTCAATCATGCAACTTTGTTTCTGCAAATATTGCTTTATTCTGCATTATTTAATAAGTCTCAAGTAAAATACATGAGGCAAAAATCATTAATTAAATAAACAGAAAAGGTACAGCTTGTACAGAATTAACTAGGCAGCTGCCGAGGCACGAAATAGTGTGCTTAGTTAAGGAGAAGAGAAGAGCACAGTACATAAGATCGATGTTCCTTTAATGCTAATATACTAATGAAAGAAATTTGCATAAGTTTTCTGTAAGTAAGCTGAGTTTCAAGGTTTAACCCTTTGACCCAGAATTTGTATTAAACATATTTTTCATTCTTTTTCAATATTTAATATTAAAATATGTGAAGAATATTATATATAGCATTTTAATAATTAGTGGTTATGAAATACAGCATGAAACACCGGTATCTTTTTCTGCATTTAAAGTAAAATCTTCCAAATACATTTCTAAACTATAATTTGTCAAATTTGCACCCATTTGCAGTTATTTAGATCTAAACGAACAGTTATTTATCATTGAAATTTCTTTAAACTACAAAACCAACTTTTAACAATTTTTTGAATATGAAGGACAAAAAATTTTTTCAAACTTCTTTTTTTGAATTTTATATTTTAAAACAAATGTTATTCCGATATTCTAACAGATATTTTAGTAAAAAATTAGACTATTTTTTTATATTTAAAAATAACAAAATATATTTTGCTTTGAAATTTTCTTGCGCATTGTTAAACTCATAAAAATATAATCTATAGTAAATTTTAATGCTAGATCTCGGATTTTAAAATTTTAAAATCCTCTGAATGTGCCTTAAAAGCTGAAAAAATAACAGTAGAGGCATAAAAAAAATATCCTTGAAATAAAATATCCTTCATAATGAAGCAGGAATTTCTACTGAAATTATCTTATATTGGGTGATCTGTAAGGAGCACTCTTAACACGTATTTTTAAATACCTTAGCAAAAATGAAGACAAAAAAGTATATATAGTTTCTTCACCAGGAGTTGGGACTTGGCTCAACCTTCATCACGTGGTATCCGACGATACTATTTCACTATTTTTGGGGAAGAATGTGAATAATCCTGAACAAGGTTTCTATTTTGCTATCGTATGACAAAAATATTTATTTACGCAATTTTTATGTGCATTTTTTAACGTTAAGTATTTCACAAAGTTGATGATATTTGTCCTTTAATTGCTATTGAATATATTGTCCTTTAATTTGTTATTGAATAGTTTGTTTTTACATTTAAAATATTTAATTAGCTGCAGAACGAAATGTGCAACAGCAGATGATAAAGCAAATGACTGAGAAAGAATTTACTCTTTGCGTTTGGGATGCATTAAGGGTTGTCTCCTTTTTAAGCGCGGGAATGTATCTCCAGTTACTCCCGCGTTGAAATGAATTCTGTATCTGAGGAGGTGGAACCAAGTGCCAACTCCTGGTGAATGAACTATACATTGCGGGTCACAAATTAATAATTTAATCAGGGAAAAAAACAAATAGGATATCGAAACCTGGAAAATTACAGTAGAGAAAGGTGAATGTAATAATCATTCAAACAGGTTTAATTGGAAGTTGAGTCTTGTTTCTAATAACAGTCTTCCAATTTCTCATAGTTTTCTCCCGCTGTCAAATCTGACTTGGCGTTTACTACAACCACTCTGCTGCAATGTAATTGTCTGATTTCGCTTCATGATTTGCACATTTTTCTACTTTAATCTGTATACATTCAAATTGTAACTTGTAATTGACTTCAGTAATTCCTGTACCCGTCGGGGTCCAGGAATTACCTGGATTACTGTTACCCGTCGGGGTTAAGCTACGATGCAGGGGAAAAAGAAGTAACTTGGAAAAATAAAATTTTTAATTTTTAAGCGTATGGAAATATTACAACCAAACTATGAAAAAATAAATATAAATGACAAGCATTGGCATGTATGTAGAGCTTTAAACTGCAGACATATCCTAAAATTCTCTGCTGCAGGACTCTATTTAACTGAAATTTTGTTCCCTTCTTTGCACTAGAATTTTTAGGGATGTCTAGGGCTTATCAAGTTCAGCACAAACCCTTGTCTCCAAAATGGAATTAATGGAAATTTCATTAAATATACCTTGCACCATTTTTGAGCTCTGTGTGAAAGAGCAGTATAAGGGATAGCGTTATTAACTATAAAATATTTTTTTTTAAATGCTTGCGTTGGATGAAAAAAATACAGAAAAGGTTTTAATATACGAGGAAAAAATATTTCACATATAAAAGGATGCAGTACTAAAAATTTAAACACCGGTTATAAAAATAAAATGAGATAAAATAAAACAAACAAGCTGAATGTCTTAAAATGTAAAAAAAAAGTATCTTAGAAAAGGGCGGAATGATTAACAAATGAAAATATCATCAAAATTCTTGCTTTATTTATTATTTAAAAGCAGTGAACTTAAATCTAGTTCCTATTTTATATGTGTTGCCATATGCTGTTTGACCCAGAATTAAGCTATATTTAGTGAAAAATACTTTGGAATAATTTGAGGAGCTTCATTGTGCTTTTTCACCATGTAAATCTTTGCAAATCATTGGACTTTCAAAAAATCAGAATGATGTATGAAGGACTGCAACAGAAACAGATGACTGATAATTTGTACTGGTCACGGCAACACCATGTATAAGGGTAATAAAATCGCCTCTGTCCAGATCACCGCTATTTTTCCTTTTGCAATTCCACTAAAATTTTCTATTAAAGTAATGTGTGACAAATTTTTTAAGATTATATATTTATATTTCAATTTTAAATGTCAGTACCGATTTTGTTTTCAATTTGATAAAATATCAGTTGAAACTTGCTGCGAACAAACTTACTTTAGATATTGTTTTCAATTTCACGTAGCTGAAACGGTACTTTGATTTCTTTATTAAGAATTTAATTTAAAAACGTAGAAGATTCGAGTACTTTCAGGAACTTACTTTGTAAGATCTGGTGCAGTTACTGAGTAAACAAAACATGAACTGCAAGTGGTAGTCAAATAGTGGTAAATTTTTTTAAAGATTACTGGAAAGTTGAAAATCAGCTACCACTGTACCATTAAAAAACATTCTTATACTTCCTTTTTTAAATACCTATATATATTTCCTTTAACTTTAAACAATTTTGGTAGATATTAATAAATTAAATTTATAATATTTTCTCACTTTTATTACCACTTCATAAGTTTCCAGATTGTGGCAACCATGTTTTAAAGTACATTATGCAAACATTATACCTGCTCTGCAAGCCACGGCTCATTTGTTAAGCAAAATAAATTCTTATAGTAGTGCTTATTTTGCTGTAATTGTAGAATTTACCTAGAAATACTTAGCTTTTTTAATAAAGATTTTAATCTACAATAAGTTTAAGGAAAAAAAAATATCTCAATGATAATTTTTCTTCACTCATCTAATTTAATTTCTTTTTCTGCTTATAATTTCGTAATTTTTTGCTTATTCTTCAACTAGGAGCCTGCATTCATGACACTTCCTCAAAAATTGTTCGGAATATCTGTTTTAGGAACTACTTACTGGGTATAAAAACACAAATAAATAAAATCCTATTTAAACACTTGTTGCTAAACGCAAAACTCATGGATATGATATTATGGTAAAAAATGTCTCCGTAAATTTATTTCATTAATTTATCGGAAGAATTTAAAAAAGTGCAGTGTACCTATAGAATACAGTTTCTAGCTCTGATCTAATGCTGCAAATAAAGGGCCCATTATATTATACCTCGCAACTCAGACAAGGCAACTTGTTTTAAATATATGCAGACTTTGTAAGCAATGGTTTGAGACCGAGAAGTTATAAATTTTGATTTTATATCTCCGCTTTACCGTCGATGATCAGGATGAATACAAATACCACAGCTATCACTTAATTTCAAACTAAATAAGATTATTGCAAAAGCAAGCCCACTCCTTCAGCAATAACGCTTGCAATTCATATAAAATGAAGAAGGTTCAGTAAATATAGCTTAGTTTCTTTTTTGTTGAGCTTCAGTTTATAAAAACTAGATACTTATTGTAATCTCAACACTCAATATAAGAACAATTAATGCAACAGCGCACGCAAGTGCGCTGTTGCATTAATTGTTCTTGAACCAAGAAGTTCCGAAACGGCTGAACTAGTGTGAAACAACGAAGCAACGGAACGGCCATCTACCGCAACCTCGCAGCATACTTTTCTAGGTATTACGGAACTCTTTGCTCCACTTATACACACATTTGTTGCATCTGTCATCTGTCTCTATATCGTGCAGACAACTTTCGATCAATTTCAATCGAGGCATTAGACTAAACTAATTTCAAAAGCACTCCACGTCGAAGAAAATTTTTAAAGAATTATCAGTGATATCTGGATTAAATGAGTTATGCGACAAGTTATCCTTTAAAATATATTGATCTATTACTTTAATGTCCAAAATTCTGCATAGTTTCCTAGAACCTGTTAAGCGGTACAGTTTCAAAGCGTTCTGATGATTAAACTGATCATTATGACGACCTAAAACAATGCAGATTTATATCGATCACTAGTAGGTGTCCAACAAATGTTCTCTCGTTAATTTAACATTGGCAACCATACATCCACAGGGACTGAGCAGCCTTAACGCTTGCGATAAAATTAACTGTGCAGTAGAGCTCAGCAGGAAAAATTTGACTGGATGTGGTTTTTATAGCACAATTAAATTAAAAAAAAAAACCCTTGTGTAACATTTAATGAAAACATCGAAACTTATTTTTCTATTAATATTACTGAACAATGTCATGGGAAACATACCCTGTCCGATTACTGAAGTATTTTGAAACGTTTCTTATTTACGTGAAACTTAACAGGAAAAAATGCAAACGCAATTTGGAAATTTACTAAGCGAACAATAAAAAAACACAAAACTCGCGTTATTTTTACTGTATTATAATAGTCGAAATGTATAACGAAATAATTATAATAGCGAAAAAAAAATGCAAGTGAAATTTGGAAACTTACTAGGTGAACAATAAGGTAAACAAAACTCTCGTTACTTCTACTGTATAAGTCTATATTTTGGTCCTGCTTTTTAATTGTATTGCTCAATCTACGACTGAGATAGTTAAAGATCTTTAACTGGTATTGGGAAGTAGACGAGAAAGTCTAAATGAAAGCTTTACAAAAATTTTCCCGCGCTGTTTTATAAAATGTTGCACATTAAATTTCTTTAAGGCGTGTGATGTAAGCCTTGTGACAGTACAATACAGTTTTCGTAAAAAAAGCTCTAAAGTCTTTGCTTTATTTTAATTAAAATTCTCAGGAATTAAAGTTTTTCGAAATTAAATTTTTTGCAATTAATACAATAAGGTTATCTATGGCGATGTACCAGTTAGAGTTTATTGCCAATATACTTGATATGCTGATAAAAATCCTTATATTAAGCCGGATTTTAATTTGGAAAATAAGTTCTCTCCCCAAAAATATTTCTAAAATTCCACTTAGATTTCATTGCATAATATTTTTTATCTAAATAAGTGACAAATTTAAACTTACGTGTAAATTTTGTTATCATGTAATTTATAAATAAACTTTTCAGCATAATTATTCCACGTACTATAACCATGTCTTACGTTAAAAAAACAAGGAAAAAAGATGAAATAAATCAGGGAATTTAAGAGTAGTTGAATCGGTGAATCATGGTGTTGGTGAATGTTTGAACCAATTTAAAACAAATTAGTTTCTTAAACTTATAATTTTATCTATTTACTTCATTTTAACATCAAAAAACGCACTGTAGATAAAAAAAATCCAATAACAGTATTGTTCAATAAAATGAAGAAAAAAAATTGTTGCGACAATAAAAAATTTAAACATACTTTTCTGAAAACAGCAAATGAAATGCTCGACGCTTTTAACGCACAAATTCGCTAAAAATGTTGTAAAATCTGCAAAAAAAAAAAAAAAAAAAAAATGTTTTTTACACAGTTATATATACAAAACGAGCCTACAAATAATTTTTCATTTTGTATATTTTGACTTTAAACGGAAAGCTGAATTATAGTTAAAATATTATAGCAGTCAATCATATTATTTAGAATTTTATGGAAAAATAATAAACAAAACGAATCTATATGACATTCTTAAGATAGAGCAAAAAGCATATTTTGCAATGCAGAAACAGGAACATCATGAGGACAATGCTCAGTTGTTTTATAATCGAGAAAACGTAGAAAATAATTTTGAATTTTTCCTATACAATTTGTAGTATGGCAGTCGTATTTAAAAACTAATTTGCACAATTTCTATTTTAACAAATTTGGAAAAACCCTGATACATAAGAAAAGCCCCCACAAAGCATCATAAATTTAGTTAATTTGTATTTGTGATCTACTCCTATTTGTTACAATTACAGAAATCGAATCTCTATTTCCAACTAACAGCTCTTTAAGGACTAAGAGGAAATCTCGAATGGCTGTTTATGGCTGAAAACTGAACCATTTGTGTTAACATTTCAATTATTTTTTTTCTTTTTTTGCTTAGATCACACAAGTGTTAAACATTTTTTGTTTCCTTATCAATATTTCCTATCCCTTTAATTTGTAACAAATACAACCATTTAATACCTTTTTTTGTCTTTTAGGAGTCATTAACGATGGAATCTCCTTCGAAACAATGCCATTGGGAATCATTAACTGATGATGTTCATGTATTGCATTGTTCCTTAAAATAATCGTACTGCTAATTTTTATTGTTATTAGTCTATACAGCTATAATATTTACATGCAATTAATTAGCGTCATTGATTAAATTAAACATTTTATTGAAATAAATAGTTAAAAAAGTATTGAACTAGTTTTAATTCTATTTCTTTATTTGCAACATATTACTCTGATAATTCTTTTCTCTTCTATGATCTTTTTTTTTTCTTTTGTGTTCT